>NC_056735.1:180435369-180558810 GCF_019279795.1 Protopterus annectens
GGGGTTTGGTACATAACTTCTTTTTTATTAGCATCTTGTAATTTCCTTAATGCGGACTCTTTTATCCTTTCAAGAGCTTCGGTATACAAAGAATAAAATACTGACATTTTTTACTCTCTTAATACCTTTCAAGTTCATGAAGTTATTCCTGTCATAAGTTTCATTTAATGGAAATACTCCACCAGAACAATTTTTAGTAAGCTGAAATCAGTCATGCAAATGCCTACAACTTCCTTTACTTTAACTATGATGCATAAAATATGCAGGCGTTCCCTTTTCAGGGATTAATTCTTGATTGCTTATCTTTGTTTTTGTCTTTTTGTAAACTTACCTTGCAGATCCTGGCAGTTTAGAGGAAAGCAAAATAACTATCAACCCACACACTGTTCAGGGAGGGAACATCCTACAGTGACAGAGGAGAGGTTTTGATCAGCCTTTTAACAGCACCCCTTGCTTTCATTGCATCACGAGCTGAAAAGTTATAGCTCCAGCATTGCATTTGGGATAATTGTGTCCAAAACTGACCAGTCTTTTGGACTCTGAGGGTACTGTCGCACCTGGACGTGATTGAACAACAGACACGCTTACATTTCAACATGCTGTAGGCACATAAATTTGAAGTAACTCTAATTTTAACTTTTTTTCTTTGCCTGTCTCTCTCTCTCTCTCTCTTTTTTTTCTGCAGTCATAATGTCACACAACACCGACATCAGTCATACATTAAAGCAGCAGAAAGGAAACAGGCATACCTCTTACCTTTTTTCCCCTGATTGTATTGCCCTCGACACAAGGCGCCTCCTTGTGTTTATTTTATAAAGTCTTTTTGTTAAGACTTGTGGGAACCGTCCACTATTACTTTTACATACAACCGAATAAGCAAATTTCTGTCATTCTACAAGGCAGCAGATACCACATACCGAACAAGTAACTCGATCATTCAACAAACTGGCACCTCATATACTTAAAAGCAAAGTCTGGCATTCAACAAAATGGTACTTAAAAGCAAGATCAGTCATTGAACAAAACCAGACATATGATGTACTTAAAAGCAGTCAGTTATTTAAAAATACAGTATATAGTATATACTTAAAAGTAGTAATTTGTTTAACAACACAATAAGCACATTGCTACTATTACTTTGAACTGCAGTCTTTTTTAAAAAAGAGGAAAGAAACATTTTTTTTCAAAGCCATTTTGCCATCTTTAGCCTGCAGCAGGTTTACACATCCTGAATAGTTAAGTGTCCGAGCTCTGACCATTCCTACAAAAGTGTGGAATTCACAGAAGATCTTTCTGTGCTGGGCCCTTTATTCATTCCACAATGTTCTGCAACAAGATCAAAGTTCAGATTGCAAGCAAGGCACCAAAATGTTAAAGTGCCGGTTAAAATATCCATAAATAACATTAATTACCTTTTAGTCTTGAGTCAAGAATAACTCTCTAGGGTGTGCAAAACATTTTCTTTTTATCTACACAGTTTAAAATCAGTCTCACCAAGCAGCAAAAATACACACACTTATTTAATTTCTGATCAGTCTCATGCATGTAGAATACTGACATGGTCAAGTAGGATTTCTGTAGACCCTTGTGCTTTTTGCTTAATGCTGCACTTGAACAATCATGTTTTTTAGTACCAGTAATGTTTTAGAAAAACACAGGTCACCTGGCTTGTTTTGTTTCCTGACCTTGTACATTTTGGTGCCAGTACATTTTAATTCCCTAACATTCCTTGTAACTACCCATCCCAGCCTGGGAAGGTCAGAGCTTGCATAGCATGTTCTTTCTTTTTCACAAACCAATCTTTGTAACATCCCTTCACTTCAGCACTTTTACATTCAGTCATCTGTTAATACACTTGCAACTTGATATCAGAATGCAGTTGTGAAACACTCCACTACAGTAAGTAGTTGTGGTTTGCATAACTATGCATCTATATGAAATATTTTTAACATGAACATATATTAAGTAATGCATTAAACGTATTTGTGAAGAAATTGTAAGTTAATATCCATTTTGTTTAGAATAATCATGAGAGATGCATTTTTCTCCAACACTCCAGAGAACAAAACTGTGGGCTGTCAGCTGGCCATCCTACAGTCCCTGTCAAATGCCTCCATGCATATCATCTCCAGTGCAACTGAAGGTATATAAAGAGCCACTGTTGTGAGCATTACTATAAGAAGACGTGCTTGAATGCACTTGTGTGACTTTGCGGAGCCTTTCATGATGTCCTTTGTAAATGCCCCTTTTGATGGTTCAACCCTTTTTAGACCAGCTGTAGGAGTGAGGAAGATTGGGGGACTTTTCTGCCGTAGGGATGCAGATTTCTACACCACAGAGGTCCTCTAGAAACCTGAAGGGAGGTGAACTGTGGTTCCAGACATCTTAAAGGTACTCCCCGGGCACACTCCTGTAGATAGGCCCCTCTGGGCAGAGGGTGGAGCTTGGTGAACATCACCCATATTGCAAAGGAGGCCTGTAGAATCGATGCTCCAGTGGGTCCTTTCTCTGAGAGGCTTTATCAGAGCTCCTGAATTGTTGCCTGGCTGCTGTGGTCTGTAGGCAGTAGTCAGTGGGGGAGGAGGGCGTCTCTGCACCCAAAAGCCTGGACATCATCACCAAAAATGTCTGGATGTGGAAGATCAAAACCAGAGGATACTCTTCCATTTCTTTGCTTCTCTCTGCAACCAAGGAAACTCGCAACATTCCACCTTCTCAGAGAAAAGCAGCCACTGTAGGAATATCGCTGCTGGATAAGTGAGTCATCTGGGTGTCCACCAGACCAAGATGGATCCAGATTATTTTTTTGGTGCCAAATAAATGGGGACCTCAGGCCAATTTTGGATCATGGTCAACTCTCTCATTATGCCAAACACACAGTTCTGGATGGTCATGGTATATATAGTCCATCCTCTGAAAAGAATGACTGGATATGCTATATAGACCTTCAGGATGCGTACTAACACATTATGATAAAAAGGCAGTCCATGAGGTTTTTTTTTGCTTCTGGCTGGGTGCCACTTCCTTTCAGTTCAGAGACCTGCATATCGGTCTCACCACAGCCCTGTTCACCAAGTGTATGGCTGTGGTCGTAGCTCACCTCAAACTGCACGGGATCCAAGTGTTCCATTACCTAGATGACTGGATCAGTCTCTGGTCCAAACAAGAAGAGAACATAGTAGGACTGGCTCCATATTTGCTTCCATTTAGGTATTGCAGTCAATCTGGACAAATCTTGTTTTTTCCTGGTACAAACATTAGAATTCATAGGTGCCCATCTAGACACTCCAGATAAGACTGCCAGAGAACAAAATATCTGCCTTGTGAAGCTGGGCTGTCAAGGTTTCTGTCCTGTCAAATTAACAGTCAGATTGGTTCTCAGCTCTTGAGATAAATGGTGAACTTCATCACCTTTTTTCTTGTGGCCAGATTGAGTTCTGCAGTTGCAGTATAGTGGTCTGTCTAGTAGCAATCCATGTGTTTTTGGATTAATTTGACAAACATTTTGAGGATGCGTATATGGTGGTGGATCTCCCAAGGTATCTTCAAAATGTCTGTCTGTATCCCCCCCCCCCCAAAAAAAAAAAAGCCACAGTGACCATGGATGCTACACAGTTGGGGTGGGGCATTACATAGGGAAAGATGGTCCAAGGCATGTGATCATCTCCTGAGGCCAGTCTTTCACATCTGTGTTCTAGAGATGAAAGCCTGGTGATGAAGGCCTTCCAGGATGCCCTTCCTGTAGGGATGAGTTCTGTCCAGATGGGCATGTCAGTTATGTGGTACATCAAATAAGGAGGAACACATTCCTACCAGTTATGTGAAGTGATGAGTGTGGCAATGAGCAATATCCTCTTCAGATTTTTTTTGGTAACAACGCATTTAACTTGGGAAGTGCAGCTCTATCCTCTTGCCTCACGAGTGGACCTTCAGCCTGTCAGTGGCTGATCAGATTTTTCATCAGAGGATGATGATGATGCAGTCTTTTTGTCTCCATCAACACCAAATGCAGCAGGTTTTTTGCCCTGAACCCATACGGAAGGAGAGTCATTGAGGGATGCTATGATGCATGTTTGGCTTGGCCCAGTCTTCTCTATGCTTTTCCGCTCCTCTTATTACAACATTTTGTGCAAAAAGCATCTGAGAGGAGAACTTCTCTCATCCTCATTACCTTTTTTTCTAGCCTCAACAGGTGTGGTTCCCCTTTCTCTGGCCTCCCTTGGTGCTGGATCTCTAGCCAGGCCTTCTCTCCCACCCAACATGCTTCATTCAGACATTCAGGCCCTTTCAGTTACTGCTAGTCAGTCTGGGCGCTCTTACCTGGTAGTCCATCTTCTCGCATGTTCCCAGAGACCATCTACCAGGAAAATTTACAAACGTGGAGAAAATTTTCTTTTTGGGCTTCCCAAAAGAATCTGGATCCTTTTTGGCACATTTCCTTGCAGTCTTGGGTTTTCTAATATCTAATCTGATATCCGTTTTCATTCTGTCCTCACCTGATGGGTTCAGATCTTAGGCGTCCAATCCAACTCGACTGCTGTAAAAGCTCATGGCGACCCAGAACTCTCTAGCTTTTTCCCTTACCCACAATGCATCCTCCCCATTACCTCAGATCTTGTTTGCTTCCATTGGGTGAAAGATGTGGTTGTTTGGCTCTTGAGCTACTGAGATTGATAAGTGATTGTATTGTTTTTTTCTTCTACTTTAATATTTCCTTATTTTTTCTCTATATTGTACTAGCATACTCTAGATACTATCGTTAGTATCTTTCTCCCTGATTTTCTCTCCTTTGCACTTCATTTATTGTAGCCTTACTACCTTTGTAGGTAGGTCCTTTTCTCCCTCTTTCTTTAAAAAAAGACATTTTACTTTTCCAATATTCCTGTTTTCCTTTCCCTTCAGTTTTGTTGCCTTTTGGTGGTGATTGCAGATGTTCTTCGTTTTCCATTGCTGCAGTCCTTACTATTGGGTATAGTCCGCATCCAGTCGGCCCGAATACCAGAGTATAAGGCTGACGCCGGTCAGGGCGCATTAGACTGACGTCAGTACGTCAGGGTACTAATGCGCATGACCGGCGTCATATCCTCAGTCTTTTTTGCCGCGTGGTCCGATGCAGAAGCAGTTTTGCGAGTGCAGGTTGGCGTTCTGAAATATTTCCAAACCGGAGTTTCAGACCGAATCAGAGTTGGCTAAGTACGCTGGGGAACATTTTGGTTTTTCTTGCCTCAGTATTTAACCGGATGTCAGAAAAAGTGAATAACTGTATTTCTTGTGGGAAACAAATACCTCATAGGGATTACCATACTTTGTGTATACCTTGTTTAGGGCCTGAGCACGACGTTGTTGGTTGCCGCTCTTGTGCTAGGTTTAACAAACGCACTATTAAGAGGAGGTTAGACTGTGCCAGATTAGTGTTTGGGAAGCGTTGCAATTATAAAATGCCGTCGGATGCTCCGACGCCCGCTCCCAAGAAGCGCAAGGACAAAGCAGCGAAGCCTAGGGTTGATGAACCGGCAGTCCCGGACGTCGGTTCTTTAGGTGGCTCAGTGGAGCCGGAGGTTTTGCCAGGAGTTTCTATGGAGTCTCAGGCAGAAACTTTATTGTTACAGGATGTACCTCTCAGGAGGCAGGCCAGGCTGAGGGGCTTCTCAGGTAACTATTCTTCCCTCTTCCCAAAGTAGTTAGAGCCTCTCCTTCTGTTGCCAAAACTTCTTTAGAGGTAGGCCAACTTCAGCTTCAGTAGGGCTTCTCCTAGCCTTTCGGTTCTGTACCTAAGAAACATATGCTTAAAATGGCAGAAGATTTGATTACTATGATTAGAGGTTCTATGGGCCCTCCTGATAAGAGGCCTAGGGTGGAACCAGAGTTTGACAGTTTTGAACAGGGTTCAGAGGCTTCTGAGTCTTATGGAAGATTTGCAGGAGTATCCTCATTATTCTGATTCTGATGTGGATGATGCCACTCCTTCGGCTTCTCCTCCTGAGGATTTTTCATTTTCAGAGACTCTGCATTCCATGAGGGAGCACTTTAAATGGGAAGGCCAGGATTACTCTGATTCCAGGAAGAGGCTTAGGGAATTCTTGTTTTACCCCAGCATAGGCCCTTAGCTATACCTCCTGTGTTGAATGTGGTGGAAGATGTTTTTGCAGAGGCTTCCCTGAACCCTGATTCTTTGCCTCCTGCTCCTGTTAAACCTGATAGGTACTATAGGGTGCCTGAAGCTCATAAGTATTTGTTTAAGAGTCCTAGTGGACCCAGAAACTGTTTCTCAGGGGCCTAAAGGTGTTAAGGCCTCTGTGGTTAAAAATCCTGTTCCCACTGACAAAGAGGCAAGGGCATTAGATAGGTGGGGTAAGAAAGTGTATACTTCTTCCACTCTAGCCATGAGAGCGTTGAATTGTCAGTTTCACATGCTGAAATATCAAAATTATCTCCTTTCACAATTGAAATCTAAGGTGGATGCTTTGGCGGAAGGTATTGATTGTAAAGACTTGCTGGATTTAGTTTATGTGTCTGAACAAGTGGGCAAGCATTCTTTGCAATGTGGTTTTGATGCTGTGCAGGCCTCCTCGAGGGTGGCTGCCACTAGTTCTGTTCTTCGCAGGCATGCCTGGTTGAGGGATCAAAATTTGGCTGAGCATGTTAAGACAAGGATTTTGGATGCTCCTTTACAGTCTGATGTGTTGTTTGGTTCACCTGTGGAAGCAGTTTTAAAGAAAATGGAGGACAAAGCTAAGTCTATGCAAACTGTTAAAGATTTTTGCAGGTACAGCCACCGAAGTTTAGTAGAAATTGGCCTGCTAAGGGGTGGACATATCCTGCTTATGATTCCCAGTCTAGGGGTAGGTCTAGACGTGGTAGGGGCAGGGCTCAAGGTTCTTTTCGGCCTAGAACAGGGAGTTCACCTGCTCAGACTTCTGGTGAGGGCAGGGGTCAGTCCTTTCGTAAACAGACCCAATGACCTGCCTTTTCAGCTGCCAGTAGATTCTCGTCTGGCAGCTCCTTTGGAAGGACGACTGTCTCTTTTCAAAGAAAATTGGGATTTAATTACTCAAGACAGATGGGTGTTGGACATCATTCACCACGGTTACAGATTTTATTTCCAAACAATGCCCCCTTTCAAAGGCATGCCAGACGTTCCTCCTCCACAAAGAAAAGAGGCTCACAAGCAAGTTTCTCAGTTACTCCAAATGGGGGCCATTCAGCCAGTCCCTGTATCAGAAAGGGGCCTAGGATTTTATTCTCGCATGTTCCTAGTACCAAAGAAGGGGAACACGTGGAGACTGCTTTTGGATTTATCTCTCCTCAACACTTATCTGGACATTCCCAAGTTCAAGATGTTAACGTTACAACAGCTTTTACCCCTGCTGGGCAAAGATCACTGGATGGTGACTTTAGATCTCAAGGAAGCTTACCTTCATGTGCCTATCAGGCTAAGTTACAGGAAGTATCTGCGGTTTCGAGCTGGAGATTCTCATTATCAGTTCTCTGCATTGCCCTTTGGCTTATCTACTGTGCCCAGAGTATTCACAAAGGTTCTGGCTTCAGTGATAGCTTACTTCAGGCTACAAGGACTTCAAATCTATCCTTATTTCGACGACTGCCTGATTCTGGCTCAAGAAAAGGAAGACCTTCTACAGCATCTGGAATATCTTATAGCAGTGCTAAGATGCCTAGGGTATTCTGTGAACGAAATAAAGTCCAGTCTAGTACCCTCTCAAGACATGTGCTTTCTGGGTGTGAGACTGAATACAGCAGCCCAGATGGCCTTTTTAACCCCGGACAAACAAAAGAGTCTATCACTTTACTTCCATCAACTATCTCATCAGTCCGTGCTGACTGCAGAGACAGTCCTTCAAGCATTAGGGTTCATGGCATCTTGTATTCTGGTGCTTCCCAATGCCAAACTGCATATGAGGAAGTTACAATGGTATCTCAAAATGTATGGACACAGCACTGCCTGGATTTAGACACTGTCATTCAAATAATACCTTGCCTTCAAAGAGAATTTTTGTGGTGGGCTCAGGAATGTCACCTAAACAAGGACTCTCTGTGACCCGGCCAGAGGCGAGTCAGATTTTACCGACAGATGCTTCGGACATTGCTTGGGAGCTCATCTAAATGGAAAGTGGATACAAGACAATTGGCCTGGCAGACTACAGGATCTACATATCAACATGAAGGAGATGTTAGCAGTCCAGTTCGCATTACTGGCTTTCAAGGAGTTACTTCTTCCAGGGCAGGTGTTGATTCTAACAGACAACACAACTGTCATGTGGTACTTCAACAAACAAGGGGAACACATTCTTATCCTCTCTGCAGGCAAGCAATGATTTTATGGGAGACTGCCACGCTTGCACCTAACTCTTCAGGCAAGGTTTCTGCCAGGAGCACAGAACTCCTTAGCAGATGTGTTAAGCAGACAAATCATGGATCCCCACAAGTGGAAACTGGATCTTCATGTATTTCAGACATTGACAGTGTCATGGGGAACTCCAGACATAGATCTGTTCGCTTCTCCACTAAACCACCAGCTGCCACAGTTTTGCACAAAGGGGTTTCATCACACAGCTTGGAAAGTGGATGCTCTGTCTTTCACTTGGACAAACCTTCATGTGTATGCCTTTCCACCTCTGCCTCTTCTTCCAAAGGTACTGTTAAAGGTCAGACAGGACAGGCCAAGGATGATTTTGATAGCTCCAGATTGGCCTCGCAACACTGGTACCTCTACTACGGAGTCTGGTAAAGAAGCCTCCATGGCCTTAACCTTTGATTCCACATCTGTTATCCCAGCAGGACGGTCATCTGCTCAATGTCAAGCTTCACTCTCTTCATCTGACAGCCTGGCATATTCTGTGTTGAAACACAGCAGGTCTCAACTTCCTCAACAAGTTTTGAATGTGATCATGGAAGCTAGAAGACCTAGTACAAGGAAAGTGTACGCAGCAAAATGGAAGAGATTTTT
This sequence comes from Protopterus annectens, assembly GCF_019279795.1. NCBI lineage: Eukaryota > Metazoa > Chordata > Ceratodontiformes > Protopteridae > Protopterus > Protopterus annectens. The sequence goes on from NC_056735.1 coordinate 180,444,335, forward strand.
ATTTTGGAGTAAAGCAAAGAATTTGGAGATTTCTGAGCCTAATTTGAGTATGGCTCTTCAATATCTTACTGAGTTACTGGACAAAGGTCTGTCCTTCTCTTCCATTAAGATTCATGCTGCAGCAATCTCAGCTCACTATGATTGTGACCCACCATTGTTTTCGCATCCTTTGTTCAAGCAGTTTCTTAGAGGGCAAAAATATAAGACCCCCACGTAGAGCTCCTACTCCTGCTTGGGATCTCAATTTTGTGTTGGAAAAACTTACTCTACAACCTTTTGAGCCTGGCTACTGCTGAATTGAAATATTTGTCATGGAAGACTGCTTTTTTGTTAGCTATTACTTCTGCAAGAAGGGTGTCTGAGTTGCAGGCCCTTATGGCAGTCGAGCCCTTTTTGATTTTCCATAAGGATAGGGTATCATTACGTACTAATCCTTCCTTTATGCCTAAGGTGGTTTCTAGTGTGGCTTTAAACCAAACTATTCATTTGCCTACTTTTATGCAGACCCCCAAAATAAAGGGGAAAAGATTTTGCATACTTTAGATATACACAGGCAATTGCGTTATTACTTAAGCAGGACTAAGGATTTTAGGCAGTCTCAGCAGTTGTTTGTTTCTTTTGCTTTGAGTTCAGGGCAAGCCTGTGTCAAAACAAACTATTTCTAGGTGGATTGGCTTTTGCATTGCATTTTGTTATTCCCATCATGGCAAGGAGGTTCCAGCTGGGATTAGGCCTCATTCCACTAGGGCTACTGCCACTTCAACAGCATTTCTACGGGGGGTGGCAACTAGGGATATTTTGGAAGCAGCTACTTGGAGTTCAGTGCATACTTTCTCTAAGCATTATCACCTTCCTATCTACTCTAAGTCTAGGGCTGGTTTTGCCACAGCTGTTTTGCAAGGCATGTTGTCAGCTCCTGCTTCTTTATGATTTGCCAGCCTCCCTTACCTCTGCTTTGGGATTCTACCCAATAGTAAGGACTGCAGCAATGGAAACGAAGAACATAGTACAGTTTTGTACCTACCATAAATGTAGATGTTCGAGGATTCCATTGCTGCAGTCCAATTTACCTCCTCCTTCCCTCTGTGTTTAGGGGTGGTTGTGTAGGTGAGTTTACCTGCTTATATTTTTGTATATATTGTTCATGTTTTAGTGCAGGTATTTTGGGCCTTGTCTTTTAGGGTCTTCTGACATCTGGGGCAAGAAAAGACTGAGGATATGGCGCCGGTCATGCGCATTAGTACCCTGACGTACTGACGTCAGTCTAATGCGCCCTGACCGACGTCAGCCTTATACTCTGGTATTCGGGCCGACTGGATGCGGACTATACCCAATAGTAAGGACTGCAGCAATGGAATCCTCGAACATCTACATTTATGGTAGGTACAAAACTGTACTTTTCTTCTGTGTGGCTCCTATAACCACTAACTTGGCTGAAAAAGAAAAAAAAACACCTGCAGGTTTTAAGTGTAGGAAGTGTGGACAAAAGATTCCTTTTCTGACTCACACACTTTGTGTGTACTGCTTTGGTTCCCTCCATCTGCAAGAGAGTTGTTTGATATGTCATGCCTTCAACCCCAGAGTGTTAGCACACAAGAATAATTTAATCTCGAAGGGGCTTTTATCATTTGTCTTTTGATGATGCCATCAATGGAGAGACGTCCAAAAAGTTGTCATCTGAGCTCTTCTGTTTCCTCTAAGACCTCGGAAAAAACTTCAAAAAGGCCTTTTTCTGATCCAACCATTTCTATGTATCCATCCAAGAAGAAAATTGAATTATCTGGTCGTACAAAGGTGAAAAGTACATCTCTGCATTAGACTGTTTCTTTGGATCCGAAATCTCTGAAAACAAAGAATTCATTGGCTCTGAAGATGTCTGATCCTCCTAGAATAGTGCACATTCTTCCTAGGACAAGATACTCCCCATCTGTGAACCCTGTCCCGTCGAGAGTGCCTTCTCCTTTTCTTTATATACCGGATTCTCCTTCCAGGCAGTCCTCTCTCTCTCTCTCTCTCTTCTAGGAGCCTGTAGAAGGTGTGGAGATGGTAGTGAGAGAGATTATTTCGGTGCAGAGCTTTCCAGTTGTTGCTTCGGCTCCTACCCCTTCGGATCAGGAAACCCATATATCCAAAGTTCCACCTCTAACTCTTTCTCTTCTGACTCCCTCTGTAGGTTTGGAGCCCTTGGATCAGAGTTGTCCAGGCCCATCTTTTCGGGTCCAAAGATCGTTGTATCCTTGGATCAGAAGTTTGCTCTGAACTCCTCTGTGTGATCACATCCAGAGAGCTCTTGGATCTGATTCTTTCCTATTGCATCAGAAATGTTTCAGTCAACTCAGAGGGCTTCGGAGCCATCTCTACACCTTTGAGCTTTGGCAAGGGTTAGTTTGGCTCCTATTCTCTTAACAGGGAAGGACCAAGGATCAGAGAACTCTCCTTTCAGACCCAGATTCCTATCCTTTTCCAGGAAGGTCAGTCTTTAGGACTTTGGAGAGAACCCTGTTGGCTTCCATGACCTAGATGGGTCCTCTCCCCTCTGGTTCAATATCTGCCCCTGATTTGCATCAGGCGTCTCTGGTAACCCTCCCAAAGGTGACAGCTGGTACCAAAACCTCAGGACACCCAATTGGGTATTTCTACCTCTTCTGATACCGCTCCAGATTATCCCACTGAAGAGGTCCCTCAGAAGAGGACATGTAAGAGGAAGCATCTGGAATCTCCTAAATCTGTCACCAAAGACACAGATTTTGAGGAGTGCGAAGGATCCCAACTGTCACCTCCTGTGGTCATCTCATTCAGAGACATCCTTGAAATCCTGAAATAGAGAGGTGGCTGGAAGCCCAACTATCCTTCCTCAAAGGAGTCTGTGCTTCTGGAGGTATTTGGTACCATCCCATCTACATCTTGGGTGATTCTGCCTGCTGACGAGTTCCTCAAATTGGTCTTGTGGTGGGCATGGAAGGAGCCTGATTTAATTGAGCCCATACCAAGGAAGCCTGATCGTTATGACCCTTCCAGAAGACGCAGTTTTGGTCCAAGGGCCCCCCCCTGTTGATGCCATGGTGGTAGCGGCGGCCACCAGGAAGGAACTAGCAGACTAAAGTTCCTCTGTCCCGTCTTCCCCCAACAAGGAGTTGAAGGCAATGGACAGGTTTGGGAAGCATGTCTATATTTCAGGGACTTTAGCCTTGAGGTTTCTGAACTGTCTGGCACATTTCACCAGATTACAAAGGAATCTTATAAAAGAACTCTCCGATACCCTTGAAAGAATCTGTCTAAGGAGGTGAAGGACTCAAGTCACCTCACAGCTGGTATAACCCTTCAGTCGATATCCATCTTGTCCAAAAGGCTCATTTCCAATGTGGCAGAAGGAACCTTGAGGGCAGTGGGTTCAGGCATAGCCATCAGGTGACACTCCTGGATGCTCTTGTGTGACTTTGCAGAGCCTTTTAAGTCTGTGTTCATCAATGCTCCTTTTGACGGCACATCTTTTTGGCCCCAAATTAAGAGGTACATTATCCAGGTGTAAGAAGGATGAAAAGACCTCTTCTGCCATTTTACCAACCCCCTCCATGTCCTGAGGAATCATCAGGGAGGTGGAAATATGTGGTTCAGAAAATCAAGGATCTTTCCAAGACATGTGGAGGGCCTTGCCCCAGAGGCAGAGGGGGAAACTCAAATAGTAGATGCCACCCTTCTGTCAGAGGAGGCCTGCAATATCAAGGGTCCAGAGAACCTTTCTTTGGCAAAAACCCTTCTAGCGCTCCTAAACTGAGGCCCAGTTCTGTCCCCCTCTGGAGGCAGTTGGGGGTCATTTGCCCATGCACTGGAGAGCCTGGCTAGAGATAAAAGATACTTGGGTGCAGAGGATTGTATCCAGAGAATATACAATTCCATTTTCCCCTTCTCCTACAATTTCCAGGAAAATCCCAGATATTCCACACCAATCAGAGGGATCAAGCAGCAGTTGAAGTACAAAAGCTGCTAAACAATAGTCATCCAAGAGGTCCCCCCACACCAGAAGGTATGTGGAAGTTGCTCAAGATTCTTTTTAGTGCCAAAGAAAACTGGGGACTGGAGACCAATTGTGGATCTTGGCAATCCTAAAAAGATTTGCTCAAAAGACAAAGTTGTGGATGGTCATGATTCAGTTCATTCTTCCATTTTTGGAAAACGGACAGGCTGTGCACTGTAGATCTCCAGGATGCGTGCTATCATATAGAAATAGGTGATCCAGGAGATTCTTGCACTTCTGGCTAGGAACCAGTCATTATTTCAGAGCACTGCCTTTTGGCCTCACCACAGCCGCCAGGGTGTTCACAAAAATGCATGGCAGTGGTAGCAGCTCACTTCAGACTGCAAGAATTCCATGTGTTTCCATACTTGAACGACTGGCTTATTACCACTCCGATCAGGCATCAACTCATTATGGCTAGAGAAAAAGTAATAACCATAAATTTTGAGAAGTCAAATCTAGAGCCAGTTCAAATTCTAGAATTCATAGGAGTACTACTGGACACAAGGTCAACAATAGCTTCCCTTCCCAGACTTCAAACTTTAAGGTCACAAATCAGCAAGATTGCAGTACCATGATCTCTGCTTGCCTGGTTCTGCAAGATCTAGGATCAGTGGTGGCAGAGAACCCTTATTCTGCTAGCCAGGTTTCACTTGAGAATTCTCCAGTGGATGTTGCCATTTCAGTGGTCAATTCTTAGTTATGCTTGTAAACCGGTATAGAACAAACAAATGTTTTATAGCATCAAAAACACTGAGATTGATTTATTGTAGCTGAATTTGTGCGTCTGTGATTTGCACTAGTGACAAATTACAGTAGGTACGAGATTACATGTTTATATACAATAGAAAAGCAGTGATGCATCTAGTTACTTTGGTTTGAACAAGTATATGTGTGAACGTATCATGCAGTCTGAATCCTGGACTTGTGTATATCAGATTGCATAAAGTTTTTATTTATATATATATATATATATATATATATATATCTATATATATATATATATATATATATATATATATATATATATATATATATTTTTGCTTTTAAATTATATGAGGGAAGAATTGATGACGCCCCTTATTTAACTAGGTGGCGTTTACTTTTATCCAATCATTGTAGAAAAAGTTTGAACTTAGTGAGTGGGAGTATATATATATATATATATACATATATATATATATATATATATATATATATACTGCTTTTCATCAGTTTCTCTGTATATGGTCTGATGAAGCCATGATATGTGGTGAAAGTGCTCTCCTGTAAATAAATGTTTCTCATTTGTATTGGATGATATTTAGAGTTGTGCTTCAGGGTACCGTTGTTGCTTTTTGCTGTTTCTCTGCTACGCTTGTTCACTCCAATACAAATTACCAACTTGTGCAAAAAACATCTGTGGTGATCCAATCAGATCAATTACTAAAGGGCTGTCTGTCCCCTCACAGCCCAAGGGCATAATGACCACAGACGCTTCCCAGCTAGGGTGTGGGGGACATTACCTGAGGAAGACGGTCCAAGGCGTGTGGTTTCTTGAAGAAACCAACTTGCATATCAATGTAGAGTTGAGGGAAGTACTTCCAGCATTGCAAGCTTTTCAGGATGCTTTTCAGTCAGGAACAATTTCAATTCAAACAGGCAATATTTCAGTGGTTTGGTATGTGACACCCGTGCCCTGGCCCAGCAATCAAGGAGCCTCAATCCTCACCACTAACACCAGAGAGGGTGTCTTGTATATGAGGAAAGGATGGTGAATACACACAGTAAAGTGCAATTTCCCTTAAGAGCACGCAGAGATTAGTCCGTCTGGGGCTGGTCACTCCCTTGCTCCCCAGGTCCCCAATAAGACTCCCCACTGTCACAGCTATAGGGTCCAGATCTCAGCCTAGCTGGGCAAGTTAAAATTTCCAGCACCCTCTCTGTCCAACCAGTGCTTTGTGTCCCTGCCAAAATAGCTGACAAACACTTTGAGAAGTTTATACAACCACACAGATACTCCTGGGAAAGGCTGGCACAGGTTCTCCAGCTGTGCCCCTTTTACCCAGACTATACGGTAGTAATCCTGCCACCACCCAGCTAATATTTATCAGCTACTCAAATGCCCTTAAACGGATGTCCAATTATTACTGTGCAATATTAATATCCAATTGGTAGTGTAGCCCAGGGCTAAAGCTATTAGAGTGGCCTTGTACAGTTTTACCAAAGGCATGCAAGAGGTTAAATTATCTCTACACAAACCAGCCATAGTTAAAAGGTTTCAAAATATTTAATAATAAATAATTAAAACCACAAGACCATACTTTCTACTACAGTCAGTGCTAGTCAAGAGAGTTCAGAGAGCACACAGACATACTTAAAATAAATCAGTAGTACAGTTCTGACATCACAGAAAAACACTTGGTCTAATCTTTCTAGTTTCTAGCTATCCCTAAAAGAAAACGCAAGTCTAAGATAACTTACATGTGAGCAAGAGGCAGGGATGTGAGTTGGATGTTCAAAACAAAAATGCTTATTGCTTTCACATTCTCCCAGTTTAAATTGAAAGTGCAGTTCTGATAAACATTGCATCATCATTTCACTTTCCTGGTGTTCCCAGATTGCACTTTAACTGTATTTACATTCTTAACATATCCCTTTTATTTTGCAACTGGTCAGGAAACAGAGCAATAAAAATACATTTGCATGTTTAAATCTAGCAATTTTAACTCTTGTTTAAAACAAGAGAAAGGACTTTTCGGCACCATTGTCTACTTCAAAGGGTCACCACATGCTTTACTTTGGGCAGTAGAGTGCACTGTTGTCACATTTATTTCCACTTCCACATGTAACAGTATTTCTTTACATTTAAGGCAACAAGCCTGTAGTTTACATGCATATATACAAGTGATTAGAATTATCTGCACAATTCTATTTGGCTAGGTTGGCAGCCTTAACATGGTATCTGAAGTAGGCAGACTTCATTCGTCTGCAACCTGTGGGTATCGGATCCGACCTCGGATCCGAGCCGGCAATTCAAAAGCTTAGGCTCCGAGCTCCTAGCTCCTCCCTCTTACCCATAATCCCTTGCCAAGCCCTGACTGACCTCAGATTTCGTTTGCCGCTTTTCGAGTAGCTACGGAATTCCAGAGCTCCTGGCGTTGGTGAAAGATAAGACATAGGATGCAGCGGGATCTGATTAAAGAATACGCTGCATCTCCCCCGGAGTCCATCTCGAGTGAGGATAAACAGGTTTATTCCACCCGAATGGCCACTCTCAGATCAGAGACTGTTCGCGAGACATTAGTCCAGAGCGAAAAGGACGGGAAGACGCTGTCTGCCGTCGGAGTCCGCTTCTCAGCTCCCCAGAGGTCCTTCTCTAAGAACCAAAAGGGACAGAAGAAGATGTGGTTCCGGAAGTCGCAGCAGTCCCAACCTGCTCCGGATAACCAGTCCTTCCGTGGCAGAGGAGGACGGGGAGGTCGTCGTGCCAGAGGCAGGGGGGCTCCTGGCAACTTTGGATCCAGAGAACCCTTCTCGGAGAGACCCACGCAGCAGCCCTGAAGGGTTGCCCGGCTGTCCGTCTCTGGAGACAGTCGGGGGGCGGTTTTCGATGCACCTGACTTCTTGGGAGTCCATAACAACAGACAGTTGGGTGCTTCGAGTTATATCCAGAGGATATTCAATACCCCTATTCAAGATTCCCAAATCTCGCAGCCTCCCAGATGTTCCACCCGACCAAAGGGAGGCGGCAGCTCGAGGTCGAGCAGCTGCTAGAAAAAGAGCCATCCAGCGTCCCCAGATCAAACCGGATTAGGGTTTTACTCCAGGTTCTTTTGGTGCCAAAGAAGACGGGGACTTAAGACCAATCTTAGACCTTTTCCAGTTGAACCTGTCAGTAACCAAGCAAAGTTCCGGATGGTCACCTACAATCTATACTCCCCTCTTGAGGAGAACGACTGGATGTGTTCCATAGACCTCAAGGATGCGTACTACCACATTCGGATGGACAGACGATCCAGGAGGTTTCTTCGCTTCCGGCTGGGAGCCAGTCATTATCAGTTCAGGGTCCTCCCCTTTGGTCTCACCTCAGCCCCCAGGGTGTTTACCAGGGTGCTAGCGGTGGTAGCGGCCCACCTGAGGCTCCAGGGATTACAGGTCTTTCCGTACCTGGACTGGCTTCTGACGGCATCATCAAGGCATCTTTTGTGCTCAACCAGGGATTACTTTCTTCAACTAGCACCAAGGCTGGGCATCACGATCAACTGGGAGAAATCTTTTCTGAATCCCACTCAAACTATAGATTTCATAGGAGGAAGACTAGACACCAGATCAATGCGAGCCTTCCTCACCCCAGACCGTATCGCCAGCCTGAAGTGTCATGTGACAGCGATCCTGCAACCATCTCCAACTGCAGCTTCGGTCCTGAGGGCCCTAGGTTCTATGGCGGCAGCTATTCCGCTTCTCATTCATGCCCGTTTACGCATGCGGGTTCTTCAATGGACCCTTCAAGTTCAGTGGTCCCCTCTTTGTTTGTCTCTAAACGCTCCGATTGCGGTCAGCAGAGCGTGCAGGGACTCCCTTCTTTGGTGGCTTCTTTCTCCGGAGCCCCTGGCAGGGAGACCTTTTGCTGCATTTCCCGAGCCACAGTGACCACGGACGCTTCTTGCCTCGGGTGGGGGCATTCTGGGAAAGATTGTCCAAGGCACGTGGAATCCCACAGAGCGTCATTGCATATAAATGTCCTGGAAATGAGGGCGGTGCTCCTAGCGTTGCAAGCACTTCACCACGTTCTTCCTTCAGGGACTATTGCGATTCAGACAGACAACATGTCGGTAGTCTGGTATATCAACAAGCAGGTAGGAACCAGGTCTTACCCCCTTTGTCGAGAGGCCATGAGAGTCTGGGAATGGGCAATTTCCACCAAACGCTTTCTGGTAGCAACGCACATTCCGGGAAAGTCCAACATCCTTGCGAACAAGCTCAGTCGCACTATCCTCTCTCCACACGAGTGGTCCCTCAATCCTCAAGTAGCGAAGAAGATTTTTTGCCGTTTGGGGGCAACCCTGTTGCGATCTTTTTGCCTCTCCCTCAAACGCCAAATGCGACAATTTCTTCGCTCTGCTTACCCCACCAGGGAGTTCGAGGATGCTCTGGTGCATGCTTGGCCTCCCGGTCTCCTTTATGCCTACCCTCCACTTCCTCTGATGCAGAGGCTTCTGCAGAAAACCTACAGTTTGGGGAGCAGAATGATTCTCATTGCCCCATTCTGGCCTCGACAACCCTGGTTCCCCTTTGTATGGTCTCACAAAATCAATCCACCATGGATTCTGGATCCAATTTCGGATCTCATCTCTCACCCTCTGGGAATGTCAGTTCCCAATCTGCGGACCCTGAAGTTGACAGCTTGGCTGCTCCAGTTCCAACCTTAAATAGGACTCCCGGTATCTCTTCACCAGTCAAGGCCATTTTAGTGGCTGCTCATAAACCTTCCACCAGACAGGTTTATCGGAGTAAATGGAAGAGATTCTCTATATGGGCAGGACAGAGAACTTTGGATCCTTTCTCAGCACCTATGTCAACGGTGCTGGATTTTCTAACAGACCTCTTTCATCAAGGGGCTAGTTCTTCCACGATTAAGGTACAATTGGCTGCTATTTCGCATTATCACATTGGTCATGACTCAGCTCCCCTTATGACGGCGAAATTATGCAAAACATTTCTCAAAGGAGTTTTTTTGTTAAAGCCTCCAGTCAAGGAGGTTGTACCGCCTTGGGACTTGTCTTTAGTCCTGCAGGCCCTTACTGCTCCTCCCTTCGAGCCTGCAGCTTCTTCTGATTTAAAATACCTTTCCTGGAAGACTGCCTTTCTGGTAGCTATCACTTCAGCCAGAAGGGTGTCTGAGCTTCAGGCTCTGTGTCAAACCGCCTTATCTTTCTTTCTTCCCTGATAGGGTGTGCCTCAGGACCAATCCATCTTTTCTTCCGAAGGTCTCTTCTGAATCCAATATTAACCAGTCCATCAATTTACCAGTGTTTTTTCCCAAGTATTCAAACAAAGGAGAATACAAATTGCATTCCTTGGATGTTCATAGACAATTACGTTTTTATATTAGCAGAACAGCTGGCCACAGGAAATCAGATCAGCTGTTCGTCTCCTTTGCTAAATTTGCTCTGGGTAAAGCAGTATCTAAAGTCACTCTATCTAAATGGATTGCTAATTGTATTCTGCAGGCATATGACACTTCAGGCAGACCTGCTCCTCAGAGGGTTACGGCTCATTCTACTAGGGCAGTTTCTACGTCAGCCGCCTTTAAGTCCCGTGTTTCATTGGATGACATCTGTGCGGCAGCTACTTGGGCCTCGCCTCATACTTTTATTTCTCATTACAAGGTGGATGTTGTTTCTAGAGGAAGAGCATCCTTTGGCTCAGCGGTGCTCCGGAACATCCTTCCATGACGGCCACCCAAGATTCAGGTAGCTAGGGACTCTGTCCCACAGGTTGCAGACGAATGAAGTCTGCCTACTTCAGATTTAGAAGTTATGTACTCACCATAACGTTCCATCTGAGTAGGTGACTTCATTCGGATGCAACCACCCCCCCCCTCCATCCCCCTGACCTTTTTAGAGCGAGTATTTATGCTGATTTAGTGTACTGTTGTCAGTATTTTGAGGCAAACTCAATCTGAGGTCAGTCAGGGCTTGGCAAGGGATTATGGGTAAGAGGGAGGAGCTAGGAGCTCGGAGCCTAAGCTTTTGAATTGCCGGCTCGGATCCGAGGTCGGATCCGATACCCACAGGTTGCATCCGAATGAAGTCACCTACTCAGATGGAACGTTATGGTGAGTACATAACTTCTAAATATCAGCAAACTAGGAGGAACCAGATCATACTCTGTGTCGAAGCACCAAGGGTGTGACAAAAGGGCAATATATTCCAACTGCTTTCTGTTGGCGATGCATATTTTAGGGAAGTCCAGCATACTAACAGACAAGCTGAGCAGGTGCATACTGTGACCCCCCCCCCCCCCCCCCCCAATTACTTTACACATATCCTGTAATTCCAAAGTTCCTTCAGAGAGCTGCCAGGTTAAAGACCAAAGTCATCCTCATTTCCCCCTTTTGGCCTTGACAGATATGGTTTCCCTTCCTGTGGCCTCGCTTAGTTCACCAACCTTTGATTCTGGACTCTGCTCCCGACCTGTCTCACCCAACAGGCATGAACACATCTGGACCTTCTGAACCTCCAAGCTGACAGCTTGGTTTCTCCAATTCCAGTAATAGCCAAACAGTCTGCTCTCTTCCCCTGTTCATCACATCTTGTCTTCCTTAAGCCATCCAATAGCAAACTTTACACTAATAAGTGGAAAAGATTTGTATACTGGGCTATTGAGAAGCATATAGGCCCTTTATTGGCCCAAATTAGTCGTGTGCGAGTTCTTGACATTGCTGCCAACGGAACTCGCACTGTTGAAGTGGCCCTTGGTTGGAAAGCAATTTCTAATTTCTGTATCTGATTTGGCCATTCCACTAGCCTCACATAAACTATGTAAAGCCTTTTTGTGTGGTACAGTTCTTCGTAAATCCCTTTTTAAAGAGCCCATGTCATCATGGGATCGCAATCTGGTACTGTAGTCCTTGATTCTAGCACCCTTTGAGTCTGCTCAAGATTGTATCCTTAAATATTTGTCTTGGTAGACCTTGGTTTTAGTTGTCATCACTTCCACCAGACTAATTTCAGAAATTCAGTCCATATCTCATTTTCCATAAGGATAGTCTCCTTACGAGCCAGTGCATCTTTTTGCCCAAGGTAGTTTCACATGTCAACATTAATCAATGTAGTAATATACCAGTCTGCTTCCCAAACTATTCCAACAAAGGAGAATACTTTGTTCTTCATGTTTCACTGTTGCAGTCATCACACTTGTGTTATCTGCCTGTAGGTAGCCCTCAGTCGGCCCGAATACCAGAGACTTAGTATTTCTGTGTTGGATGCTGTTGCTCCAGGACTGACGTCCAGTCAGGGGTATAAAAACAGGCAGCCGACGTCATTACACCAGTCTTTTTTGCTGAGGAGCCTGAAGCAGAAGCAGTTAGCAAGTGCTGGTCGGCCGCTACCTGAATTTTCATTTACGAATTGAATAATCCTGAAGTCTTCTAAAGCTAAGTACTCTGTTGGGGATCCTTTTTTCTTGCTCTAACTGATGTCAGAAAAAGTTAACAATTGTCTTGCCTGTGGAATGCAAATACCTCAGATTTTCATTCTTACTGCATCACCTGTTAAGACACCCGAACCATTCGTCATCTGGCTTTTTGTTAAATTCTTTTGCTCTCTATCTCAGTCTTCCGAAATGGCTTCGGTAAGCCTTCCAACTACCGATATTCTGAAAAAATACGTAAGGATAAAGACAGACAACATAGGTCCAAAACTGCCGACTATGCTTCCATTAAGCTAGTCGCCAGTCAGCCAGTACTCAGTGAGGCGCCTTCGCAGCCCCACTTCAGTGGATTTGCAGGCCTCTACTGAGACACATTGAGTCCGATTTGCAGCGAGACTCTTTGACTATGGAACCTGCGGATGTCTCTAACTTGGTTAGGTCCGGAGCTGCTGAGTAGGCACCAGCTTCTAAGACAGTTCTTTGCTCAACTGATGTTAGACTCAAATCAACTTTTTAACCAAAATTACAGAGTTTCTTGGGCCTAGAGTACGCACTACGTCTAGAAAACTGACTAAAGTGTATGCACCTGCTGCCATGCCACAAAAACAAATGCTTAGAATGGCCGAAGACCTTATAAGTTTGATTAGGGGAAGTCCGCCTTCCTGCCTGTGAGGATTCCGATGCAGAGGAATCCATTCCTTCTGCCTCCCCTCCAGAGGAGTTTTCTTTTGGTGAAACCTTACATACCTTAAAGCATTTCCATTGGGAATGACAAGACTATCCTCAGTCCAAAAAGTGACTCAGAAAATTTATAGAGTTGCCTCAGTACAGACCTTTAGCAATACCCCCTGTCCTGGATGTTGTGGATGATGATTTTATGCAATCCAGTCCAACTCCTGATACTTTACGTCCTGCCCCTAGCAAACCAGACTGGTACTACAGAGTACCCTACACTCACAAATTCCTTTTTAGGAATCCTACTGCTGACCCAGAAATCATTTCCCAGGGGCCTAAAGGTATAAATGCTACTATAGGCAAGAATCCCACCCATTCGGACAAGGATTCCAGAGCTTTGCACAGATTGGGTAAAAGTATATACTTCTGCAACTTTTGCTATTAGGGCATTGAATTATCAGTTTCACATGCTTAAGTACCAGTAACACATTATGGAACTTATTAAACAAAAAGTGGCAACCTTTGCAGACTGTGCAGAGAATAAAGAATTGCAGGAGCTTATGCACTGTGCAAGCCAAGTCAGCAAGCATACTTTGCAGTGTGGCTTTGACGCCCTAAAAGCATCTTGCCATGCAGCAATCACTGGCTCTGTACTGAGAGAGAAATCTTGACCAATGGATGGGAGATCGCAGATATACCCCAGGGATTACCTCAGTGTCACTGCTCGACAGAGGCACAGCAAAATAATGGGTATAGTTCCCCATACTAAAGGGGTGGCGTAAGCCACAAAACGATGGGCTAGGCTTGTAAATGCCCTCGGGCAGATAGCCTAGTATGAACCTATGAACCTATGAACCTATGAGAAGACATGCTTGGCTGTAGGAGCAGACCTTGCCAGACCATGTCAAATCAAAGTTACTAGACGCTCCTTTGAATAAGGACTGTTTGCTTGGAACCAAAGCAGAAGAGGTTCTTAAAAAGATGGCAGAAAAAGCTAAGTCTATGCAGACTGTCGAGGAATTTTTGCAAGTGCAACCCCTTAGATTCAGTAGGCATTGCCCTTCCAAACACTGGTCCTTTCCAGCCTCCTCCAGGCCTTCTCAAACCAGACCCAGGGGAAACAGACCACCCAGACTACAGTCTCTGGGAATGCAGAGATTTAAGCAATGGAGTGGCAAGCCTCCTCCTTACAGAAAAAGTTCACAATGACTTATTTACTGCACTTCCCAGCCCCGCCCAATTGCCTTTGCCGATACGAGGAAAACTTGCCCTTCATGCAAAAAAACTGGATGTCCATCACTCGGGACTGGTGGGTCCTCAACATTGTATCCCAGGGGTACAAATTTTATTTCCGTTCACTGCCAACCTCAAGAGGGTTCTCAGATCTTCCGCCAAACCAGTGGGCAGAGGCTCAAAACAGAGTACTTTCCTTGCTCAGTATCAGAGCTATTTTACCAGTTCCTGTAGAACAGAGGGTCAATGATTCTACTCCAGACTCTTCCTGGTACCCGGGAAAGCGAGCTCTTGGCACCCAATCCTGGATCTTTAAATTCTCAACACCTTCCTGGTGGTACTAAAATTCAAAATGCTTACCGTGTAACAACTTCTTCCCATGCTAGCCAGGGATGCCTGGTTAGTCACTCTAGACTTTAAAGAAGCCTATCTACACATCCCCATAAGGGAGTCGTGCAGGAAGTATCTGCATTTCAGGGCAGGATCTATGCATCATCAGTTCTCTGCACTTCCCTTTGACTTGTCTACTGGGCCCAGAGTATTCACAAAATGCCTTGCTCCAGCCATTGCATACTGCAGGCAGAAAAATATCCAAATGTATCCCTACTTGGACGACTACCTGATTCAGGCAGTCAGGAATTGCTGCTGCAGTATCTGACATTTGTTAAAAACCTTCTCACTTCCTTGGGGTACACCATCAATGAAAAGACATCAAAACCGGTACCCAGTCAAAAGATTGTATTCCTGGAAGCAAGCTTGGACACAACTTCCCAGATGGCATTCCTCACTTCAGAAAAACAAGTCTATCTGACAGACTACTTCAGAAAAATAGCCGCCAGAACCCAGCTATCCGCAAGAATACTGCAAGCGCTAGGGTTCATGGCCTCATGTATACTGCTAATTCCATATGCAAGACTGCATATGAGGAAACTTCAGTGTTACTTAAGTCTTTGGTGCCAACATTCTCAGGACCTGGAAACTGTTTATGTTCATGTTTCACTGTTGCAGTCATCACACTTGGGTTATCTGCTTGCAGTAGGTCTGTTGGCCTGATTAACAAATTCTTGGGTCCTGCGTTGGTTGCTGTTTAATCGTCCATGACATCAGGTAGTCGGGGGTATAAAGCATGCAGCCAAGGTCATTACATCAGTCTTTCTTGCCGTGCGGTGCCCGAAGCAGTTTGCAAGTTCCGGTCGGCCAACTCCTGAAATTTTCATTTGAGTTTCAGAACCGAAGTCTTCAACTAAGCCAAGTACCCCATTGGGGAAACTTTTTCTTGTTCTAAACCAAGTACCCCATTGGGGAAACTTTCTTGCTCTAAACCGATGTCAGTAAAAGTTAATAATTGTATTTCTTGTGGAAAGCAAATACCTCAAAGATTTTCATTCATACTGCATTGCTTGCTTGGACCCTGACCACTACATACCGTGCTGTCCGTTTTGTGCCTTATTTAAACAAAGAACTATTCGTACTCTATTTACGCTTCTAAATATTTTAGTACTCTGTTCAATTATCCAGATATGGCTTCGGTAAGCCAACCAACTAACGACATTCTGAAAAAAAACGCAAAGATAAAGACAGAGACAGACCACATAGGTCTAAAGCTGCCGATGACGCTTCTAAGCTAGTCGCCAGTTCGCCGGTTCTCAGTGAGGCGGTTTCACAGCCCCTGATACCTGCTACTTCAGATTTGCAGGCCTCTACTGAGACCCATTCGGAGTCTGGTATGCTGCGAGATGCTTCAGCTGTGGAACCTGCGGATGTCTCTACCTTGGATAGGTCCAGAGCCGCTGTGCATGCACCGGCTTCTGAGGGTGTAATGTTAAGTTGTCAAACTCGCCTTCATTCTTGCTGGATGGGTTTGGAGCAGATTCTCGGCTCCGACTCGGCACTTGCTAAGCTCGAGAACTCATTTTACCAGCTCGAGGCAACCCTATATCCCATGATGCAAGGCGTGACTACCTCAGATCTCGTTTGCCGCTTCGCGAAGAGGTCTCCTTTTTACCAGCTCAGGTAAAATTTCAATTTATTCAGAGATTTGTCTTTCCCCTTATTTTCTATTGGTCCTTTATTGGGTATATTATTTATACTTATAGTTATCTCCTACCCTATACTCCCTTCCTTTACGTTAGGATTTATTTCCTTCAGGCCTTAAGCCTCCCCCTCACTTAATTCCTGTCAGGTTGTGTGTGTGTGTTTTTTGGGGATTAACTGTGTGATTGTTGTGTTTGTCTGTTTTTGGACATTATTATGTCTAAAGAGGTAAAGGTCTCAGGCTTCAAGAAGTGTGACTCGTGCTGTCCGAAAATGTCTCTGACAGACGGTCACACTTCTTGTGTGTATTGCCTGGGGCCTTTACACCTGCAGGACTCCTGTGCCATTTGTCACTCCTTTAGCCAGAGTCCTGCAGGAATGAAGAAATAAATTAATTCTTCGTGGCTTGTTAAAGCCAGAGGGTTCTCCGACCAAATCCTGGGTCGGTTAAACCCTCTAAGCCATCTAGAGTCCAGGCTACAGTTTCTAAGATTTCGGCTGTGGCTCCGACTCCTTCGGAGTCGAGATCGGCTCCGGCTGGAGCCGATCTTTCTACCTTGGAGGTTGTTGTGTCTGCTCTGTCCGGCACCGACACACATATGCCCATTACTTTGTCGGCTCCGGCCGGAGCCGACGTGTCTTTTTCCAGTATTGGAGCCGACAAGTCTTCGGCTCCGATGGCTCCATCCAGGAAAAGATCTCTGTCTCCTTCCCTGGAGTCGATTTGTTCGGCACCGGGATCTCCTCTTTTGTCGGAGCGGAGCCATCGGAGCCGATCTTCAAGATTGTCCAGACTGTCAGACCATGATTTACAGAGGGTGGTAAGCAGACTGTTGAAGTCACCGGCACTAGCCCAAATGCTCCATAGCCCGTCTCAACAGACGTCTGCTATTTCTCTTCCCCCCTGAACTTCCTCCTCCGACTCTCCTTCAGAGTTCGGAGCCGGAGCTTCTCGGAACGGTGACCGTGGGTGCGCCGGAGCCGATACTTCCCTTTTCGGCTCCAACGTCTTCGGCTCCGATCTTCTCCATGAGACCTTTGTTGGAGGGATCCGGTCGTCTAGTTTCCCTTGTCGGCTCCGAGAGGGCGAGTGGCATCGGACCCTTGTCCGACCCTGCTCTCCCTCTTGGAGCTTCGGCATTGGTGAGCTCGGCACCGACATCGGCTTTGGAGCCTTCTCTTTCGGTGGGGCCGAGGATTCCTGTTTCTTCGGAGCGGGAGTCTTCTGGCCTTCCTGGGAGAGGAGCCTTTGAAGTGATGTGTCCTAGCCCCCGAGCTAGGTCAACGGTCTATCCCTTTAGCTCCTTCGGTGCCTGTTGATGTCTCTTGCCAGTCTCTTGCTCCCGGACCCAGAGATCCATCGCCCCAGGTTTCCCCATTGGGAAGAACTTCCTCTTCCGAGGTTTCTCCTGATCCTGCAGAACCCCCGCGTAAGAGGACGTGTAAGAGGAAGCACACAGACTCCCCTGAGTCTACTACATCAGATACCGACTTAGATGAGTCTGAGGGTTCCCCACAGTCCCCCTCTGAGGATGTCTCCTTTTCAGACATCCTGGAACTCCTTAAGCAGAGGGGGAACTGGCCTTCCATTAACCCCTCCGAGGATGAGTCTGTATACCTGGAGGCTTTCGGATCTCGACCCTCCACTTCCTGGGTGTCTCCGCCTTTCGACCCACTCATGCAAGTAGTGGCTCGGAAGGCCTGGGCAGCCCCAGATTCCGTGGAACCGGTTCCTAGGAGGCCCTCCAAATTCATTACAGCCCCTGCAGACAAACAGTTTCTTTCTAAGGGCGTCCCTGTTGATGCTATGGTGGTGGCGGCGGCCACCAAGAAGGAACTTGCTGATCCTTCTGTGCCTGTCCATCCTCCTAATAAGGATTCTAGGACCATGGACAGGTACGGCAAGCGGATTTTTTCTTCAGCGACCTTTGCTATGCGTTCGCTGAACTACCTTTGTCAGTTTACCAGGCTTCAGAGAGATATTCTCAAGGAACTAGGTGAAGTGGTTCAGGATCCTTCGGCAACTGTGGCTCAGGAAAAAATTGCCTCACAGCTAGGAATCCTCAATTCTTTGACTAACTCCTCCATGCGGCTCATTTCTTATGCAGCCGATGGGGCGAGTAGGGCCGCAGGCACAGGAGTGGCACTTAGGCGTCGGGCCTGGATGCGGCTTTGTAATTTTGCAGACCCTTTTAAGGCGTCCTTCACCAATACCCCCTTCGGTTCGGCTTTGTTCGGGCCGCAGGTGAAGGATACATTGACCAGGTGTGAGCAAGACGGCAAGACCCTTTCTGCCGTAGGAGTCCATTTTTCCACCCCTTCTTCAAGACCCTATCCAAAGGGTCAGAAGGGAGGGAAAATGTGGTTCCGTAAATCTCAAGGAGTCACGCCGGACACACGTGGTCAGTTTACCCCCAGAGGCAGAGGGGGTAATAATAATAGGCGCAGCCCTAGGGGCAAAGGGGGTCCGCAGAATCAGGGTAGCAGGGAGACTCTCCCTGATAAACCCTTCCAGCATCCCTGAGGTGTTGCCCGACTGCCCACCCTTGGAGGCAGTCGGGGGAAGATTGTCGCTGTACCCAATAGCCTGGCGTTCCTTCTCTCAAGACAAATGGGTGCAGACGATCATATCCGAGGGCTACAAGATCCCTTTCGAGAGGTATCCCGTTCCTCATCATTCCCTTCCAGACGTCTCACCAGGTCTAAGGGAATTGGCAAAACAGGAGGTATCAAAACTCCTGGCAAAAAGAGCCATCCAAATAGTGCCAGCAGACCAAGTAGGATCCGGCACCTACTCAAGATTTTTTTTGGCCCCCAAAAGGACGGGAGATTGGAGACCAATTTTAGACCTCAGCAAACTAAACAAGTTTGTCAAGAAGGCAAGGTTCCGGATGGTCATGCTTCAGTCCATTCTACCCTTTTTGGGCAAGGACAACTGGATGTGCTCAATAGACCTTCAGGATGCGTACTATCATAAAGATTCACAGGCGCTCCAGAAGGTTTCTCCACTTTCAGCTGGGGTCCAGTCATTTTCAATTCAGAGCCCTGCCCTTTGGACTCACTACAGCCCCCAGAGTGTTTACCAAATGCATGGCAGTGGTTACGGCTCATCTGAGACGTCAAGGATTCCAGGTGTTTCCGTATCTAGACTACTGGCTCCTCTCCCCCACCACCAGGCATCAACTTCTCCAGGCCAGAGACTACACTCTGCAAACCTGCAAGCAATTGGGGATTTCAATAAACTTAAAAAAATCTTCTCTGTCGCCTTGCCAATCTATTACCTTTATAGGCGCAGAATTAAACACTATCAGCATGTCAGCCAGACTCACAGAAAACAGAATTCTGGACATTCAGAAGTATGTTCAGATCATATTACTCAGCAAGAAGATCAGAGCCAAATTTGTCCTGAAGGTTCTGGGTCTTATGGCTGCGGCCATTGTTCTTCTGCCATTAACCCGCTTCCACATGCGTCTTCTGCAGTGGATGTTCGCTCAATGGTCATTCCAGCAACTCCCCATGAGTCACGAGATTTTTGTCACGCAGTCGTGCAAGAGTCATCTAACGTGGTGGATGTCTTCTCCTCTACTCCATCAGGGCCGACTGTTTCTTCCCCCAGTTCCGGTTGCCACAGTCACAACAGATGCCTCTCTGATCGGGTGGGGGGGCACTATCAGGGCAGGATGGTCCATGGGACTTGGCAACCCATAGAATACCATCTGCACATAAATGTCCTAGAGATGAGAGCAGTGCTTTTAACGTTGCAAGCCCTCAACGACTTTCTTCCCTTAGGGACTATTGCAGTTCAGACGGACAACATGTCTGTAGTCTGGTATATCAACAAGCAGGGCGGGACCAGGTCCTACCCACTGTGTCGAGAAGCTCTCAGACTTTGGCAATGGGCAATCTCCTCTCATCGGTTTCTGATAGCAACGCATATCCCCAGGAGATCCAACCTCTTAGCGGACAGACTGAGCAGAGCTATTCTCATGCCACATGAGTGGTCTCAAACAATCGGTAGTGGACGAGATTTTTCGGAGGTGGGGCTTCCCTTCCTGCGACCTTTTTGCTACACCCCAAAACAGCAAATGCCCGGACTTCTTCACCCTCTTTACTCTACCAGGCCATTCCCCGAGAGACTCTCTAACCCAGGATTGGCCCCGGGGACTTCTGTACGCCTTTCCTCCATTTCCACTGATACCACAAGTTATTCAGAAAGCTACCGTATTGAGAGCCAAGTTGATACTCATTGCCCCTTACTGGCCTCGACAAATTTGGTTTCCGTCCCTGCATCGTCATCTCTTGGCCCAGCCTTGGCATCTGGACCCAGTTCCAGATCTTCTGACCCACCAGTCGGGTCATCCGCACCGGGCCATTCATTCTCTCAACCTCACTGCTTGGTTGCTCCACTTCCTTCCTTAGCCAGGCTTCCTATGATCTCTAACCCTGTTAGGAACATCATAGTAGCTTCTCTAAAGTCCTCCACCAGAAAGATTTATGCTAGTAAGTGGAAACGTTTTTCTTTCTGGGCAAAGTCTAAACACATAGATCCCTTTACTGCTCCACTGCATTCAGTTTTGGACTTCTTAGCAGAGAGAGATTTTTCAATCGGGATCTTCTTCTTCTACAGTCAAAGTCCAATTGGCAGCAATCTCTAATTTTCATGTTGGGTTAGCGGATCAAAGCATTATGTCCCACAAGCTTTGCAAAGCCTTTCTGAAAGGTATATTTCTGCTGAAGGCTCCAGTCAGAGATCCTCCTCCGCAATGGGATTTGAATCTAGCATCCTTGATTCTACCTCCCTTCGAACCGGCTGCTACATGCTCCTTAAAGTTTCTTTCCTGGAAAACAATTTTCTTGCTTGCTGTTACTTCAGCTAGAAGGGTTTCTGAACTTCAGGCCCTCTGTGTCCATCCCCCTTACTTAGTTTTTCACAAAGATAGGGTGTCTTTAAGAACTAGTCCATCTTTTTTGCCCAAAGTTGCTTCCCAGACGAATCTTAACCAATCCATTGATTTGCCAGTTTTTTTCCCCAATTATTCAAACAAAGCTGAACAAAAACTTCATTGCTTAGATGTCCATCGTCAGCTCAGATATTATTTGGACAGAACTAAACAGTTCAGAAAATCTGATTAACTATTCCTTTCCTATGCAGAGAACAGAAAGGGTCTTCCAGTCTCTAAAGTGACCTTATCCAGATGGCTGTCTTCTATCATTTCTTATGTTTATCATCTTAGAGGCAAGCAATTATCCTCTAAACCAAAAGCACATTCTACCAGGAGCCTGTCCACATCTACAGCTTTTCAGGATAGTCTACCTATTGACACCATTTGTGCAGCAGCCACTTGGGCCACTCCTCACACCTTTGTCTCTCATTATAAATTGGATTTGGCCTCCAGGGACAGGGCTAGGTTTGGTTCCACAGTTCTCAAGAGTCTGTTCCATTGAGCCACCCAGGATAGAGGTGCTAGGGACACGGTCCCATCCAGCAAGAATGAAGGCGAGTTTGACAACTTAACATTTAGAAGTTATGTACATACCATAACGTTCCATGTTAGTTGTCTTCTCTTGCCTTCTTTCTTGCGTCCCTCCCTCCTTCCCCCTGGCCTGGACTGATCTTGAGGTTGTACCTTCCTTTGTTGGGGTTGTTGTCACTCTTTCCAAGAGTTCCCAGTAGGAAGAGTCATTATTGTCAGTGGCTACTTGCCTAATTTCTCCTACAGTTAGTAATCTTCCTGGGGAAGAAGTGTTTTTGGCAGGGTTTTTTCTTCTAGCTACCAAACGAGATCTGAGGTAGTCACGCCTTGCATCATGGGATATAGGGTTGCCTCGAGCTGGTAAAATGAGTTCTTGAGCTTAGCAAGTGCCGAGTCGGAGCAGAGGATCGGCTCCGAACCCATCCAGCAAGAAAGAAGGCAAGAGAAGACAACTAACATGGAACGTTATGGTATGTACATAACTTCTAATTCAGGACTACTGACTTGTATATTAAACCGACGCCAACTTCTTCAAGGTCTAAAACTCGATCCATGCCTAGAAAACCACCCAGACCGCATGGTCAGGCCTATATGCCTAAAAAACAAATAAGAATGGCTGAAGACCTTATTACTTTAATCAGGGGAAGCAACCCTTCTAAGAGACCTAGGACTGAATTTGCTTATGACTCTTCTGATCAGGATTCTGAAATTTGTTTCCTCTGACCAGGATTTACTCTTCCCTACCTATGATGATTCTGATGCAGAGGACTCCATTCCCTCTGCTTCCCCTCCAGAGGGTTTCCCTTTTGGTGAAACCTTGCATACTCCTAGGGAGCATTTTCGCTGGGAAAGCCAGGATTACTCTGACTCTAAAAAGAGGCTTAGGGATTTCTTACTCCTGCCCGAACACAGGCCTTTAGCTATCCCCCTGTATTGGGCATTGTTGATGATGATGATGCCTTTTCGGAATCTAGCTTGGCCCCTGACTTTTTACCTTTTGCTCCCAGAAAACCTAATAGATATTACAGGGTTCCTGACTCTCACAAGTTCCTCTTTAAAAATCCTACGGCGGATCCTGAGACCATTTCACAGGGACCCAAGGGCATTAAGGCTACTACTGCCAAAAATCCTACTCCCTCTGATAGAGATTCCAGGGCACTGGATAGACTGGGTTAGAAGGTATACACTTCTGCAACCTTGGCCATTAGGACCTTAAACTGCCAGTTTCATGTTAAAGCATCAGCAGCATATTATTGGATTGCTTAAACAGAAAATTATGTTGATTCCTGACTGTGCTGAAAATAAAGATTTACAGGATTTAATGCATTCTGCTGAACAAGTTGGAAAAAGTACAGTTTTGTACCTACCATAAATGTAGATGTCAGATAGGTATGCATCTGCAGTCATCACATATGGGTTGTCCTGCCTCAGGCAGCCCTTTGGTCGGCCAGATTCCAAAGTCTGGGTCCGGCGTCAGCTGATGTCGTTCTTTCCCCGACGTCAGAGCGTCTGGGGTATAAAAGCGTCAGCCGACGCCATCTTCCTCAGTTTTTCTTGCCCCAGATGCCAGGTGCCCTCTAAGGAAGGCTAAATTTGGAGAAATGCAATAAAATCCAAACATTTGCAAAAAATATATATATGTAAATAAAAACAAATACACCACAGTAGATCCCCCCCAGCTAGCTAATACAGGGGTAAGCACCCAAGAAATACCACAGAGGGGAAGGAGGAAGGGTAAACCTGACTGCAGATGCATACCTATCGGACATCTACATTTATGGTAGGTACAAAACTGTACTATGTCCTTCAAGGATGTATCTGCAGGCATCACATATGGGTAGAATATCATAGCCAGTCTGGGGGAGGAACTAAGAAAAGGATGGTGTAGCCAAGATACCTTGCAGGACAGCCGTAGCAAAGCCTGCTCTGGATCTGGAATATAAAGGTAAATTGTAATGCTTGGCAAATGTATGCACGGAGCTCCATGTGGCAGCTTCTAAAATGTCCTTGGTAGCCACCCCTCTTAAGAAGGCTGTGGAGGTGGCTGTGGCTCTCGTAGAATGAGGTCTAATGTTGGCTGGTACAGTCTTTCCATGAAAGGAGTAACAAAAGCGAATGCAATTTCCTATCCATTTTGAAATAGTCTGTTTGGAAATTGCTTTTCCTTGAGTACCAGCAGCATATGCTACCAACAGCTGGTCAGTTTTTCTGAAACCTTTAGTTCTGTCCAAGTAGTAGCGCAACTGTCTGTGAATGTCCAGGGTGTGCAGCAGTTTCTCCCCTTTGCTCTGTGGATTTGGGAAGAAGGTAGGCAGGTGAATGGCTTGATTTAATGAAACCCTGGATACCACTTTTGGCATAAATGTGGGATTAGTTCTCAGTGAAATTCTGTCCTGATGAAAAATAATAAATGGCTGTACTGCCATCAGGGCCTGCAACTCCGAAACTCTTCTTGCTGAGGTTATGGCTAGAAGGAAAGCAGTCTTCCATGAAAGGTACTGTAGATCTACAGAAGCTGCTGGTTCAAATGGAGGCAGTGTTAGTTTTTCCAACACGAAGTTAAGGTCCCAAGCAGGTAGAGGTGTTTTCCGAGGGGGCTTGATGTTTTTGATTCCTCTTAAAAACTGTCTTAGGAGAGGATGAGAGAAGACAGGTGGATCAGTATTGTACTCTGCTGAAATTGCTGAAGCATGAATTTTAATAGAAGAGTAAGATAGACCATTGTGGAACATTTCTGCCAAATATTAAAGGATATGCGCCATGCTCATCACTGTCGCATCTAGGCCTTTTGTGGTGTTCAAAATGAGAAATCTTTTCCATTTTGCTGAATATGCCTTTCTTGTGGAAGGGCGGCGAGCTTCCATAATGATATCCTTCACTGTCTGGGATAGCTTATCCTGTGGAGGAGTCAAGGTATTTTCCAGGCTGTTAGTTGCAAGGTTTTCAGGTTGGAATGTAGAGTCTTGTATCTGTGCTGTGTCAGTAGAAGTGGCCATAGAGGCAGAGGCCATGGTTTCGTACGTGACATGCTCCTTAGCAGTGGGTACCAGTGCTCCCTTGGCCAATCCGGAGCTATCAGAATCACTTTTGGCTGCTCTGTCCTGCTCTTCAGTAACACCTTGGTCATTAATGGAATAGGTGGAAATGCATGCACTGTTAGATTTCTCCAGCTGAAAGAGAGAGCGTCCACTTTCCACGCTTGTGGATGGTATGTCCTTGTGCAGAATTTCTTCAGTTGATGATTGTGGGGGGATGCAAATAGATCTATGTCCGGCCTCCCCCAAAATTGTTATCTGTAGGAAGATGTCTGGGTGCAGCATCCATTCGTGCGCCTCCATGATATTTCTGTATCATATGAAATTGACAGTTTAATGCCCTCATAGCAAGAGTGGCAGAAGTATACACTTTTTTTACCCCATCTCTCTAATGCCCTGGACTCCTTTGCAGAGGGGAGTGGGTTCCTAGTAGTAACAGCTGCAACCCCTTTAGGGCCCTGTGAAATAGTTTCAGGATCAGCAGAGTGGGCCTTGTAAAGAAAATTATGAGTATCCGGGACCCTGTAATACCTATCGGGCTTAACAGGGGCCGGAGGTAGAGTATCAGGGGTCATACTAGAATCAGAATACACATCGTCAATGACATTTAAAACAGGAGGAATAGCCAAAGGTCTATGCTGAGGTAAATGAAGAAAAGTTCTTAGTCTTTTCCTGGAGTCAGAATATTCCTGGCCCTGCAATTTGAAATGCTCTCTCATAGAATGAAGGGTCTACCCAAAGGAAAGCTCTTCAGGAAGGGAGGCTGAGGGAATAGATTCCTCTGCATCCGAATCCTTGTAGGCCGAATAAGCCTCCTCCTGGAAGTCCGAGTGATCCGAGCCATCAGAGGGCTCCTCAGAGGAAAGGGGATCAGGGGGATCTACCCTGGGCCTTTTGTCTAGAGGAGGTTGGGAGCCCCTGTTCGGATGGGGCTGAGAGCCCCTGATTAAAGAGATAGGGTCCTCTGCTAAGGTTAGAATCTGTGAACTAGAAGAGGGTCCCTGAGGAATAACCTTGGGAGGCATGGTTTTAGTGTGTTTAGCAGCTTTAGCCCTGGTGAAAGCCTTAATGGACATGGATGCAGGAGGCCTGGCTGCACCACGTGCTGGAGTAGCTTTGTCTAACGGAATGGTGTCGGATGATTCCAATACACCGGTTTCCGAAGGCAGTTCTGTAACCGACTCGGTAGGAGCCTCCGGGGCCGAGGCTGTCGGTTGTATTGTTTCAGGGTTCGGAAGATCCAAGGACTCTGTATCAGCCGAGACCGAAACACTCGTGGTAGGCCTAGCTGCAGTTTCAGCCGAAACCGCGGGCCGCGTGTGTCGGTCCTTGTCTTTCCGTTTCTTAGGTAAATGAGAAGTCTGGGTTTCCGATGGCATTTTATATGAAAAACTAGCCCCAAAAAACTCTTCTGCGAACTCCGACCGATGTCTAAGAGTGCGTCGGTTGAAGGAAGCGCAGGCTGTACAAGCCGAGACGTCGTGATCTGGGCCTAAGCAGGGAAGACAGTAAGAGTGGAAATCCTTATGAGGTATTTGTTTCCCACAAGTTAAACAATTATTAACTTTATCTGACATCGGCTGAGGCAAGAAAGAGTCCCCAACGGTGCCAGCTTTGAAGTCTTCGGATAGCTGAATTACAGGAGCTGGCCGACCGGCACTTGCGAACTGCTTCTGCTTCGGGCACTGCGGCAAGAAAGACTGAGGAAGATGGCGTTGGCTGACGCTTTTATACCCCAGACGCTCTGACATCGGGGAAAGGGCGACATCAGCCGACGCCGGACCCAGAGTTTGAAATCCGGCCGACCAAAAGGCTGCCTGAGGCAGGACAACCCATATGTGATGACTGCAGATGCATCCTTGAAGGACATCATACTTTGCAATGTGGTTTTGATTCACTCGAGGCATCTTGCAGGGCTGCTGTCAGTGGGTCTGTACTTGGAAGGCATGCTTGGCTTAAGGAGCAATCTTTGCCAGATCATGTTAAAGCTAAATTCCTGGATGCTCCCTTAAACCAAGACCGCCTGTTTGGCAAGAAAGCTGAAGTACTTAAAAAGATGGAGGAAAAACCTAAGTCTATGCAAACTGTTAAAGATTTCCTGCAAGTACAGCCTCCCAGATTTCAGCATTGGCCCTCAAAAAATTGGTCCTTTCCTGCCTCTTCCAGGCCTTCTCAGTCCAAACCCAGAACCAGCAGAACACCTAGGCTTCAGTCCCAAGGTACTCACAGGGCTAAGCAGTGGGGGGCTCCCACCTCCAAAGCAGGGAGTGGTAAGACTCCCCCCTATCTTCCAAGCCCTGCACAACTGACTGTTCCCTTAGGGGGAAAAATTGCCCGGCAGGCAAAAAATTGGGAACTCATTACCCAGGACAAATGGGTTTTAAATAAATTTTCCCAAGGATGCAGATTCCACTTTGACTCCTTACCATCCCCAAACGGTTGACCAGCTCTACCCCCAAATCAGTGGGCAGAAGCTCAAAAGCAAATTCTCTCTTAAGCATCAGGGCTATTCAACCTGTTCCAGAAGAGGAAAGGAGACAAGGTTTCTACTCGAGACTTTTCCTGGTGCCCAGAAAAGACAACTCCTGGTGTCCTATACTGGATCTCTCTACCCTAAACACATTTTTGGTGATCCCAAAATTCATGATGCTAATTCTTCACCAGCTGCTTCCTATGCTAGGCAAAGATGCCTGGTTGGCAACACTGGATTTAAAAGAAGCATACCTGCACATCCCAATAAGGGAATCCTGCAGACGTTACCTACGCTTCAAAGCAGGCTACATGCACCATCCGTTCTCTGCACTGCCCTTTGTGAATACCCTGGGCGCAGTAGATAAGCCAAAGTGCCTAGCTCCAGTCATTGCATTTTGCAGGCAAAGAAGTATCCATATATATCCATACCTGGACGATTGTCTAATTCAGGCAGAAAGCCAGGACATACTATTGAATCATCTGGCGTTTGTACAGAAATTGCCAACTTCTCTGGGGTACACCATAAACTAAAAGAAATCGCATCTTGTACCCTGCCAACAAATTGTATTCCTGGGAGCAACCTTGAAAACAACTTCCCAGATGGCTTTTCTCACACCAGAAAAACATGTTCATTTGACAGCCTTCTTCAAACTACTGGCCACAAAGAAGTCGGCTATCTGCAAGGGAAATACTGCAAGCCATGGAATTCATGGCCTCCTGCATTCTTCTAATTCTGTATGCAAGACTGCACATGTGGAAACTACAATAGTATCTAAAAATCCTATGGTGTCAACATTCTCAGGATCTAGAAGCAATGATTCCTATCATTCCTTGTCTACAGATAATTCCTTTGGTGGGCAGATGCCTGTCACCAAAACAAGGGACTGCTGTTCACTTTACCCCCTGCCGCCCAAACCCTAACAGACTCATCGGACTATGCATGGGGGGGCTCACTTTGCAGGGAAGTGCATTCTGGGCAAATGGGACCCAAGTCAAATGCACCTGCACATGAATCAAAAAGAAATGTTAGCTGTACAGAATTCTGACAGCCTTCAAGGACCACATCCTTCCAGGGCAATTAATAGTAAAGACAGAACACCACTGTTTTGTGTGGTACATAAACAAGCAGGGGGGGAACCCACTCGTACTCTCTCTGCAGACTAGCCATGGCTCTGTGGAACACAGCCTTGAGCTACCAAGTGCATCTACAGGCTCAATTCCTGACAAGAAAGCTGAACACACTGGCAGACGACCTAAACGGAAATCTCATGGACCCACACGAGTGGAAACTGGAACCAAAGATATTCAACATGTTGAGAAACAAATGGGGGAGCCCAGAGATGGACCTGTTTGCCTCCCCCCATTGATACCAATTGGAAAACATCTGTACAAAGACTCCCCACAAACAAGCTTGGAAAGTGGATGCCCTGTCCTTCACCTGGGAAAACCTATCAGTTTATGCCTTCCCCCTCTGCTTCTCTCCAAGGTGCTACTAAAGATGAAGCAGGACAAACCAAGGATGATACTGATTGCACCAGACTGGCCATGCCAACACTGGTACCCCTTTTTGCGCAGTGTCACTGCTGGCACCATGGCACCTGCCTCAGACCCCTGCCCTGCTGTCCCAGCAGGAGGGCCAGATTCTGCACCCACAGCTTCAAACCCTGAACCTGGCAGCCTGGCTAATTACCTAATCTCTCTGTTACAATCCCTCAGTAAGCAAGTGTTGGATGTCATTCTGGAGGCAAGGAGGCCTAGTACTAGAAAATCCTATGCTGAAAAATGGAAAAGATTCTGTTCCTGGAGCCAAGCTCAGGGGATCGGCACAGCAGTGTCCAATTTCTCCGATTCTTCGATACTTAACTGAGATGCTGCACAAGGTACTTTTCCTCCAAACTTCATGCCTCAGCTATTTCCACTCATTACAACACAACCACCCCTCTTCTCTCCTCCACTGCTGAAGCAGTTCCTCAGAGGGGCCAAAAACTCTACCACCCAGGAGAGCCCCTACTCCTGCTTGGGACCTTAACTTTGTATTGGAAAAGCTCACTCTACCTCTTTTTGAGCCAGCTGCAAATGCAGAGTTGAAATTCCTTTCTTGGAAACAGCCTTCCTTTTAGCCATCACTTCAGCAAGAAGGGTGTCTGAATTACAGGCCCTCATGTCAGTGGAGCCTTTCATCATCTTTCATGCGGATAGGGTGTCCCTCAGGACCAATCCCTCCTTTATGCCCAATGTGGTATCCAGTGTGGCCCTTAATCAGTCCATTAATTTGCCAACCTTATTTTCTAATCCACAGAACAAAGGGGAGTGAATACTGCACTCTTTAGATGTGCAGAAACAACTTAGATTGTATTTGGACAGGACTAAATCTCTCGGGAAATCGGAACTGCTGGTTGCATTTGCTGCAGGGGCAGAGGGGAAGGCCATTTCAAAGCAAACCATTTCTAAATGGATAGGCCATTGCAGTAATTTCTGCTATAAGCACCATGGAAAACCTACCCCACTGGTAATTAAACCCCATTCAACCAGGTTTGCATCTACCTCTACAGCCTTTCTGAAGTGTTCCTACCAGGGACGTCCTAGAAGCTCCTACCTGGAGTTCTGTGCATACCTTCACCAAGCATTGCCATTTGCCAATTTTCTCTAAATCCAGATCTAGCTTTACCACTGCAGTCTTGCAGGGCCTTATAGCTGGGCCTAATTTTATCTAATTTCCTCCTCCCATCCTTAGCTTTGGGAATCTACCCAAATGTGATGACTGCAACAGCGAAACACAAAGAACTTTGTGCAGTTGTGTACACTTACCATAAATGTAGATGTTAAAGTGTATTCACTGTTGCAGTCCTAGTTACCCTCCCTCCAGCCCCCTGACTTCTGTTGGCTATACCTCTATTCTTGCTTACTATGTTTAAAGCTTTTTGCAGTATTTGTTTTTTTGTTGGAGGTGTAACCTTGTATATATAATTGCTTCCCATTATGGGGGCACCTGACATCTGGGGCAAGAAAAACTGTAATGGCGTCAGTTGCATGCTTTATACCCCATGACTACCTGATGTCATGCTGAGACGGCAACCGACGTAGGACCCAAGACTTTGTTAATCAGGCTGACTGAGGGCTACTGCAAGCAGATAACCCAAATGTGATGACTGCAACAATGAATACACTCTAACATCTACATTTATGGTAAGTGTACACAACTGCACTTTCCTATTATACCCTGTCTAAGGACAGAGTTCCTTTGGTGGGCAGAAGCATGCAACCACAACAAGCAACTGCCTTTTACTCAGCCCCACGCCACCCAGTCCCTAACCACAGACTTGGCAGACTATGCCTGGGGGGGGGGGTCTATATTAGAACATCGAAGTTTCAGAACTTTGAATGTTCTAATATCGACCCCTATTCAGAGAAAGCTGAAAATATCGAAGCAACAGAAAACTGAATTTTTCCCTAGGGAAAGAATTTGGTTGTCTGTTTCTGTTGCTTCGGTATTTTCACCTCTGTGGTGGAAAGTTGCGGGTCGGGTTCGGGTAAGTGTGTGATTGAGTGTGGGTTAGCTTAGTTAGGGTTGGGGTGCTGGTTGGGTATGTGTGCAATTGTGTGGGCTTGAGGGTTAGGGTGGGTTAGGTGAGTTAGGGTTATGGTGCGGGTGAGGTGAGTGTGTGATAGTGACTGACCTTAGGGTTTGGGTTAAGGTAAGTGGATAGTTGGTGTGTGTATAGATGTTCGTGTTACACTGCTGCAGTCATTACACTTGGGTTATCCTGCCGTCAGGCAGTCCCACAGTCGGCCAGAGTTCCAAAGTCTTGGTCCAGCGTCTGTTATTGTCGCCTCTTCCCTGCCGTCAGTGCGCCAGGGGTATATAAGATGCATCTGATGCCATTTTCTTCAGTCTTTCTTGCTGCGTGGTGCCCGAAGCAGAAGCAGTTCGCAAGTGCCGGTTGGCCGACTCCTGATATTTTCGAAGTCAAATTTAAGATCCGAAGTCTTCAATAAAGCTAAGTACCCCATTGGGGAAACTTTTTTTCTTGCCTCATACCGATGTCAGAAAAAGTTAATTGCATTTCTTGTGGAAAGCAAATACCTCATAAGGACTACCACTCTTACTGTATTCCATGCCTAGGCCCTGATCATGACGTCACTAGTTGTCGGTTTTGTGCTAGATTTAACAAACGTACTATAAAAATGCGTTTTGATTTTGCTTTGCATTACTTTGGCCGAAGGTTCAATTATACAATGCCGTCGCATCAACCGACCGCATTAGCGAAGAAAAGCAAGGACAAGGATAAAGACAGACATCAGATGTCCAAAACCGACGAAACCTCTTCTAGGCCAGTCACTGGTTCTCAGTGAGGCGCATTTGCAGCCCCTGACACCCGCTACCTCAGAGCCACAGGCCGACTCCCATGTGGAGACAAATAGGCCTCTGGAAACTAATCCCTCAGATGGGTCCGGAGCCACTGAGCAGGCATCGGCTTCTGAGGGTGTTTTCAGACCTTCACAACTTACCATCAAATCAACAGCCAAGACAAAGGTACCACTAAAGACAGAGAAACAAGTACAGCATTCTCCTGGACAATCCACCATGCCCAAGAAACAGATGCTTAAAATGGCCGAAGACCTCATTACTCTAATCGGGGGTTCCCATCCCCCTCCTGAGAAAAGGCCTAGGCAGGATACAGACTAGGATTCCTCTGATCAGGTTTCCATTTCCTCTGATTCCTCTTCTGACCAGGGGTACTCTATACCTCCCTATGAGGACTCTGATGCTGAAGAATCTATCCCTTCAGCCTCTCCTCCTGAGGATTATTCTTTTGGGGAAACTTTACATACCATGAGGGAGCATTTCCATTGGGAAAGTCAGGAATACTCCGAATCTAAGAAAAGGCTCGGAGATTTCATTTTACTGCCTCAGCACAGGCCACTGGCTATTCGCCTGTGCTAGATATTGTGGATGGTGTGTACTCTGAATCCAGCTCATCTCCTGATTCTTTACCCCCTGCACCAGCCAAGCCAGATAGGTACTAAACCCTTCTGCTGATCCAGAAACCATTTCCCAGGGTCCAAAAGGGGTTAAGACTTCCATTGCAAAAATCCAGTACCCTCTGACAGAGATTCCAGAGCTTTTGATAGATGGGGGTAGAAAGTATACACTTCTGCAACTCTAGCAGTAAGAGCTTTAAATTGCCAGTTTCACATGCTTAAGTACCAACAATATTTAATGGCTCAGAAAATGCTTGCAAGCTCAGAAGCACCTGATTGTAAAGAAATGCAGGATTTGTTGCATGCAGTTGAACAGGTGGGAAAACATACTCTGCAATGTGGTTCTGATTCTCTAGAGGCCTCTTGTAGGGCCGCAGTTACAGGTTCAGTGATTCGAAGGCATGCTTGGTTAAAAGAACATATTTTACCTGATCATGTTAAGGCAAAATTATTGGATGCTCCTTTACAGCATGATACCTTGTAAGGCAGAAGAGGTGTTAAAGAAAATGGAAGATAAAGCTAAATCTATGCAAACAGTCAAGGATTTCTTACAGGTACAGCCACCTCGATTTAGCAGAAATTGGCCTACAAAAATTTGGTCCTTTCCAGTGTCAGACAGGCCACAGAGAGGCAGATACAGATGCCCAAGAGGCAGATCTCAACCCCAAGGCTCAAACAGACAGTGGGGCACCTCAACCCCAAAAGGAGGTGAGGACAAGTCTCAACCTTACAGGAAACAGTCACAATGACTTTCCCCTTCATATGCCAAGCACTTCCCTTTTGGAAGCCCCCTTGGGAAAACTAGCACTTTTTTCTCAACTGGCAAACAATAACCCAAGACAAATGTGTTCTGAATATTGTCACAAGGTTACAGGTTCCACTTTCATACTTTACCAAGGCTAAAAGGAATGCCAGACCTGCCACAAAATCGATGGGCAGAGGCACAAAAACAAATTTCAGCCCTCATGGACATGAGAGCTATTCAAAGTACCACAGCAAGAACAAGGCGCAAGGATTTTACTCGAGGCTCTTCCTGGTCCCCAGAAAGGACAAGGCCTGGAGGCCCATACTAGACCTTTCAATTCTAAATACTTACCTGGATATTACGAATTCAAAATGTTGACTTTACAGCAGCTTCTACCCATGCTGGGCAAGAACGTTTGGCTTGTTACTCTACCTCAGAGAGGCATACCTGCATGTCCCTATCAGACAAAATTGCCGAAAATACCTCTGATTCAAAGCTGGTTCAATGCACTACCAATTCTCTGCAGTGCCCTTTGGCTCATCTACTGCGCCCAGGGTCTTTACAAAGTGCCTGTCACCAGTAGTGGCTTTTTGCAGACAAAAAGGAATTCAAATATATCCATACCTGGACGACTGCTTCTTTCAAGCAGAGACAAAGGACATCCTTCTACAGTATCTGGCGTTTGTGAAGAGGTTGCTAACTTCTGTAGGGTACACAGTAAATGAAAAGAAGTCAAAACTAGTGCCCTCACAACAGATTACATTCCTGGGTGCCAGCTTAAATACAACGGCCCAGATGGCTTACCTCACGCCAGACGAACAACTTCAATTAACTCCATATTTTCAATTACTGGCAAAAAAAGTCCCATCTCCCTGCAAGAAAAATTCTGCAGGCCCTGGGATTCATGGCATCCTGCATACTACTACCATATGCCAGACTGCATATGAGGAAAATACAATGGTACCTAAAAAGTGTTTGGACTCAACACTCTCACAGTTTAGAAGCAGTAATACCAAGGATTCCCTGCCTACAACAGGAGTTTCGATGGTGGGCACAGGCATGTCACCTAAACAAGGGTCAGCCTTTCACCCTACCCACAGCCAGGCTGACTCTAACAGATGCTTCGGATTATGCCTGGGGAGCACACATCGCAGGAAAATGCATTTAGGGCAAGTGGACCACAGACCAGATGCATCTACACATCAATCAAATGCATCTACACTTCAATCAAAAAGAGATGTTGGCTGTTCAAAATGCCCTAACAGCTTTCAAGGACCTTCTGCATCCAGGACAATTATTATTAAAGACAGACAACACCACAGTAATGTGGTACATAAACAAGCAACGGGGCAGTTCACCTGCACGCAGAATTCCTGCCAGGAAAGAGAAATACTCTGGCAGACTATCTAAGCAGAAATATCATGGACCCTCACTAATGGAAATTGAATCCACAAATCTTCAGCATGGTAACGCAAAAATGGGGATGCCCAGACATCTTTTTGCCTCCCCACTGAATTGCCAACTACAAAAATTCTGCACAAGGACTTCTCACGAACAAGCATGGAAAGTGGATGCTCTTTTGTTTTGCTGGAAAAACCTAAAAGTTTATGCATTCCCACCTCTGCCTCTCCTTTCAAAGGTACTCCGAAAAGCCACACAAGAGAAACCACAGATGATCCTGATTGCTCCAGACTGGCCACGCCAGCACTGGTACCCTATCTTAAGGAACCTGCTCAAGGCCCACCATGGATTTTGCCTCAAATTCCACACCTTCTGACTCAACAAAACAATCTGATCCTGCACGGGCAGCTCAAAACCCTAAACCTGGCTGCATGGCAGATCCATTAGTCAAACGGGCAACTCCTCTCTCGAAAGCGGTTATGGATGTCATTTTGGAGGCCAGGAGGCCTAGCACAAGGAAAGCTTAGTCAGAAATATGGAAGAGATTCTGCGCCAGGAACCAGGCTCAAAGCCTTGACCCTCTTGTGCCAAACATTCCTCAGATTTTACAATACTTAACTGAGATGCTGGACAGAGGCCTATCCTTCTCATCAATTAAGATCCATGCCTCTGCCATTTCAGCACATTACAACACGGATCCTCCTTTTATTCTCTCATCCCTTGCTAAAGTAGTACCTCAGAGGGGCTAAAAACGTAAGACCGCCCCAGAGAGCACAAACACCAACTTGGGACCTCAATTTCGTTTTGGAAAAACTGAGCCAGCCAATACAGCCGATCTAAAATTTTTATCATGGAAAACAGCTCTGCTCCTAGCAGTAACTTCAGCACGAAGAGTCTCAGAGCTACAGGCATCAATGGCAGTGGAACCTTTTATAATTTTTCATCAGGACAGGGTTTCTCTAAGGACAAAAACCCTACCTTTATGCCAAAGGTGGTATTTAGTGTGGCTCTTAACCAAACTGTCTATTTGCCAACTTTTTATCCAAACCCCCAGAATAAAGGGGAGAAACTTCTGCGTTCTTTGGACATACACAGGCAGCTACACTAATACATGGACAAAACAAAAGCTTTCAGGAAAACTGAGCAACTGTTTGTAGCTTATGCTGCAGGATCACAGGGCAAGGCTATCTCAAAGCAGACTATATCCAAATGGATAGGACACTGTATTCGTTACTGCTACACACAGCATGGAAAATCAGTCCCAAAACACATTAGGCCACATTCCACCAGGGCTATAGCCACTTTTCTCAGGAGTACCTACCAAGGAAATTTTGGAGGCTGCAACTTGGGAGTTCAGTGCACACCTTTACCAAACATTACCACCTGCCTCTTTACTCTAAATCCAGAGCAGGATTTGCCACTGCAGTTCTGCAGGGCCTCATAGCCAATCCTAACTCCTTATAGACCAGCCCCCCAACCTTAGCTTTGGGATTCTACCCAAGTGTGATGGCTGCAGCAGTGTAACACAATGAACATGGTACAGTTTTGTACCTACCATAAATGTAGATATTCAAGTGTTCACACTGCTGCAGTCCTGGTTACCCTCCCTCCATCCCTTCTGAACTGGCTCGCCTTATCTATACCTTTCTATCCTATACCACCTCTGTGGTGTATTTGCTTGTAACTGAAGGCATTGTTGTTATTTTATATGTATAACTGTTATTAGCAATATGTATTGCCTACCTACTTGGGGCCACCTGACATCTTGGGCAAGAAAAACTGAAGAAAATGGCATCTGATGCATCTTATATACCCCTGGCGCACTGACATCGGGGAAGAGGTGACAGCAACAGACGCTGGACCAAGACGTTGGAACTCTGGCAGACTGCGGGACCGCCTGATGGCAGGATAACCCAAGTGTGATGACTGCGGCAGTGTGAACACTCTAACATCTACATTTATGGTAGGTACAAAACTGTAGTTTTAGTGTAGGGTTAGGTGTAAGATTTTAGGTGTGTGTGTATGGATTGCTGTTTGGTGTGCCTGTGTTGTGTGTGTGTGTGTGTGTGTGTGTGTGTGTGTGTGTGTGTGTGTGTGTGTGTGTGTGTGTGTGTGTGTGTGTGTGTGTGTGTGTGTGTTATGGAACAGCAATTTTTTTTTCCTAGGAAAAAATTCACTGTTCTGTATGTTTGATGTTTTCAGCTTTCGTTGAATAGGGGTCGATATTAGAACATTCGACGTTTTGAAACTTCAAATGTTCTAATATAGACCCACCTGGGGGCCACACATGGATGGCAAATGTATTCAGGGCCACTGGATCCCAAGTTAAATTCATCTGCACATCAACCGTAAAGAGGTGCTAGCTGTACAGAATGCACTGACAGCTTTCAGATCCCTACTCCTCCCAGGACAACTGCTAATAACAGACACCACCACAGTTATGTGGCACATCAACAAGCAGGGGGGAGGGGCCCATTCCTACCTACTCTGCAGGTTTGCCATGGCTCTGTGGAACACAGCCTTGGGCATTCAAGTCCATCTGCAAGCTTAATTCCTGCCAGGCAAACAAAACTCACTGGCAGCCTACTTTAGCAGTAATCATGTGGACCCCCATGAGTGGCACTTGGAGCCCAGCACCTTTAACCTTGTGATTCAGAGATGGGGGACCCCAGAGGTGGATCTCTTTGCCCCCCCCCCCACAACCACCAGCTCAACAAATTCTGCACCAGGGCTCCTCACAACAGGGCTTAGAAAGTGGATGCCCTATCTTTTTTCAGTGGGTGAATCTCTCAATCTCTGCCTTCCCCCTCTTCTCCTTCTCTCAAGAGTATTACTCAAGGTAAAACAAGACGGACTAAACAGTTCTGATTGCCCCGGATTGGCCATGTCAGCACTGGTACCCACTCCTGCGCAGCCTGACACTGGTGCCACCTTGGCACCTACGCCAGAAACCAACCCTTCTGTCTCAACATGTGGGACAGATTTTGCACCCACAACTGCAAACCCTAAATCTTGCAGCCTGACTTCCTTGAATTCTCCCCCAGTGACCCTAAGCAAGCAGGTGCTGGATGTTATTCTTGAAGCCTGAAGTCCCAGTACTAGAAAATGCTATGCTGATAAGTGTAAAAAGTTCTGCTCATGGATTCAGTCTAAAGGACAGGACACAACTCTGCCCTCCCTGCCTCTATTCCAGGATTACTTAGCAGATCTACTCCACCGGGGCCTGTCCTTCCCATTAAGATACATACCTCAGCCATTTCTGCTCATTACAACACTGAGCCACCTCTGTTCTCGCACACTCTTATCAAACAGTTCCTGAGAGGGGCAAACAATTTAAGGCCACCAAGGAGAGCACCCACCCCTGCCTGGGACCTTAACTTTGTACTGGAAAAGCTCGCGCTTCCACCCTTTGAACCTGTTGTGTCAGCAGAGTTAAAATTCCTCTCTTGGAAAACAGCCTTGTTTCTAGCCATCACTTCAGCTAGAAGAGTGTCTGCGCTACAAGCACTGATGGCTGTGGAGCCCTTCGTTATTTTCCATGCTGACAGGGTTTCCCTCAGGACTAACCCTTCCTTTATGCCTAAAGTGGTGCCCAGTGTGGCTCCCCAACAATCCATCCATTTGCCAACCTTCTTCCCTAATCCACACTCCTTGGAAGTGTATAGATAGCTCAGATTCTACCTTGCTAGGATTAAGCCCTTCAGAATATCTGACCAGTTACTAGTCAGCTTTGCGACAGGGGCAGAGGGCAAGGCCATTTCAAAACAAACTATTTCCAAATGGATAGCACACCATGCATTTCTGCTACAAGAACCATGGGGAAACCAACCCCTCAGGGGGTCAGAACACATACCATGAGGGCAACATCTACCTCCTACAGCTTTTCTCAGGGGAGTCCCTACCAGAGACATCCTGGAAGCTGCTACCTGGAGTTCTGTACACCCCTTCACCAAGCATTACCACCTGCCTATCTTTTCCAAATCCAGGGCAAGTTTTGCTACAGCAATCTTTTAAGGCATATTAGCCAGCCCTAACTCTTCTTGACTGCCTCCACCCTTCTTTAGCTTTGGGAATCTACCCAAGTGTGAAGACTGCAACAGTGAAACACGAACATAGTACAGTAGTGCAGACTTGACATAAATGTAGATGTTGGTGTATTCACTGTTGCAGTCCTGGTCTCTGTCTGTCGCTCACTCACTCTGTGTCACTCACTCTGTGTCACTCACTCTGTGTCACTCACTCTGTGTCACTCACTCTGTGTCACTCACTCTGTGTCACTCACTCTGTGTCACTCACTCTGTGTCACTCACTCTGTGTCACTCACTCTCTCTCTCTCTTTGTCTCTCTCTCTCTCTTTGTCTCTCTCTCTTTGTCTCTCTCTCTTGTCTCTCTCTCTCTCTTTGTCTCTCTCTCTCTCTTTGTCTCTCTCTCTCTCTTTGTCTCTCTCTCTCTTTGTCTCTCTCTCTCTTTGTCTCTCTCTCTCTCTCTTTGTCTCTCTCTCTCTTTGTCTCTCTCTCTCTTTGTCTCTCTCTCTCTCTTTGTCTCGCTGGCTATTAGTCACCCCCTTCTGGAGTACTGGTATTTACTTTTTACTGGTGGTGTTTTCCCCACCATTACTTAGCTCCCTATTTGGGGGGGCTCTTGACATTTGGGGCAAGAAAGAATGATGTAATGGTGTCTGCTCCCTGTTTTTATACCCCTGACATCCGTCCTGGAGTGACAGCATCAGAGACAGAAATACTAAGTCTCTGGTATTCGGGCTGACTGAGGGCTATCTGCAGGCAGATAAACCAAGTGTGATTGCAACAGTGAATACACTTAAACATCTACATTTATGGTAAGTGTACACAACTGTACTTTACATTTGCTAGATGTGCATACACAATTATAAAATCCAAAGGAAAACGTGGTCCAAAACCAAAAATAATTTATTCAGTAAAACAATAAATTAAAACAAACAGAATTGACCTAGGTTTCGTCCTTGTTAAAGACTTCTTCAGAATACATACCAAATCCATACTAACCTATTTATATTAACACAATCCACACCCCTTAATGAAACAATTAAATCTTAAAATTCACTTCTTATACATTAAAAATATAAAAATAAATGTGTGAACAATGTAATACTCAAAATGTGTTTTAAATACTTAATCTAAAAACATTAATATATATGAATAAAAAAAAAAAATATATATATATATATATATATATATATATATATATATATATATATACTTGAATTTTTACCATATTAAATACAACATCACACAAAACTACCCTGTGATGTATTTTAACCTTAAAAATGGTTAAATAGGGCAATAATCATTTAGACCAGGGTATTTGTGTGCATCCAACCTAATCTGCCATCTAAGTTCACATAAATCAAGATGAATATCCAAGATTTTCCCCTGTGAATCATATTTAATTTGTTGCACCACACAAAACTTGAATTCATGAGTTAGATTACTGGCTACATGCTTGGCTAATGCATTAGTGGATTTTAAATGCTTAATATCCAAAAGATGCTCTCTTACCCTTTCTCTAAAATTTCTACGTTTTCCCTATATAAAATGCCAGACATTGTTGGTATTTAGCAACATAAACCACATTTTTGGAAAAACAATCATAATGGCCTGAAATATAAATATTGTATTTATTAATGGTAAAATTATTACCTGTGGCCATGATATGTGCACAAATAGAACATCTGCCACATTTAAAATTACCAATAGTTCTATTAGTCTCTAAAATCTTCGAGTTAGAGCATCTTTCGAATATATCCTTGAATGCACAATCTTTCCTAAAAACAAATTTAGGGCTGGAACCCCATTCAATACCAGTGTTGTTATTCAGGTGTAAAATACCCCAGTTCTTTTTAATCATATTGACCAACCATTCTGAATCACCATTAAAGGTTGAAATAAACAGAAAAGGACATTCCCCCCACCCTATCCTTACTCATAGAATTAATCGTTTGCTGCACTACATTATGATTACCAAGAATAGGTGTATATATACCTGAATCCCTTTTATGTTTAATTTCAAAAAATAATTCCGTACATAAATCCCTTGGGTACCCCCTGTTCGTAAACGGTCCTATCATATAATTCAACTCATCCACAAATCCTTGGTTATCACTAACCATCTGAGCAGCTCTGACCATTTGGCCTTTTATTATTCCTCTTTTTTGATGATTAGGATGCCAACTATTATATTGCAAATATGAATTGGAAAAAGTAACCTTCCTATATATACTAGATTTGATATTCATGGAAGCTCTATCTAACGTCAATCTTGCATCTAAATAGGTAATGGTATCCAAACTATACTCATAAGTAAATTTTAAAAAAATCAACCGTATTATTAATGTAACTGATAAAATTTACCAACTTATCAGTCTCACCCTCCCACACAATAAAAATGTCATCCAGATATCATGTATACATCCTAATACTATCAAAATACACACTGTCAAACGCATACTGTTCCCAAACAGCCCCCATGGCTACTCCAGTACACTGTTTGAAATAGTGCCCTTCAAAAAACATATAATTGTTAGTTAACACTGCTTCCATCAATCTAATATATGTATTAATCTTATCTTGTTCATATACACCCGTGGGCCATAGCTGATGTTGTAACCAAGTAAGACCCACTTCATGTGGGATGACTGTAAACAAATTGCACACATCTATAGTAAAAAAAAAAAAACTGTCATTATTCACCTTAATATCCCTAACCTTCTGTAAAAAAAATCCCAAGAATCCTTAGAAATATAAGGAAAAGATTTTAATCCTTGTTTCATATGGTAGTCAAGAAATTGACTAATAAAACAAGTTTTACTACGCTTTCCATTAACTATGGATCTAAAAGTAACATTATCTAATCCCTTATGGATTTTTGGAATCCCAAAAATATTGCTGATTACTGGGTGTGCATTAGACATGAATTCAAATTCCTTTTCAGTAATTTCTCCTTGATACAACATATCATCTAACATAAGATCTAAATTTTTAAAGGCAATATTAATTTCATTCAAAATAACTTGGGTATACGCATCATCATGTAACATAGACATCATAATGTTCACATAATCATTATTGTCTACAATCACTACCCCATTGCCTTTGTCCGGCTTCATTATTCGAATATTATCAATACTTAATATCTCTAAGTAATTTTGTCTCATTATCAGTCAAGTTAACGGGTGTGTACCTAAAATGTTTAAAATACTCCCTAATCTCCATTTCACACATTTTTTCAAATAATTCTACCAACGTATTCATGGGTGGATTAAATGTACTAGGTTTTGACAAGGTTCCTTGTTTTTCTATACCACTCTTGTTACCAAAAAAGGCCCTTGAAATCATTTGTGCACAAAATGAATTTAAGTCTATAATCGTATCCACTAAATTTCCTTTTCTACAAGGTACATATGTAAAGCCCTTGGAAAACAAATCCACATGCTCCTCACGAAAAGTATAAGAATA
Organism: Protopterus annectens; assembly: GCF_019279795.1. NCBI lineage: Eukaryota > Metazoa > Chordata > Ceratodontiformes > Protopteridae > Protopterus > Protopterus annectens. The sequence continues at coordinate 180,486,031 of NC_056735.1, forward strand.
ATTATACAATTTAAAATCATGTACTTGATTTTGTAAAGCATGGGGATGACTTAAAAATCCACTTTGTGATTGTACCCCTGCCTCATCACTTAAATCTAACGTATTAGATAAACTAATATTAGTGTTATTCAAATCAATAGTCGCTTCGTTTGAAGCGAACACATAATCACGTGGCTGTGCTTGTAAATTTCCGATCACGAAATTCACCCCTCCCCCATAAATTTGATCGTGAGTACAAAAATCAGGATTTGACCCGTCAAACAATGACATACAATTTGAATTATAATTGTCCAAGTTAGAACATTCAACAATCCCATGATCAGCACAATCATTTGGCATTCCGGTTTGATGTTTTAGAACCCCTTCCAAAAATAAAACTTCTTTGGACAGTGAAGAAACATATATTCTTATTGAACCGGATGTATAGTTAGATCTAACAGCAAATCCCGGTCTTCCCCAGTGTTCGAAATGCATTGCAAATCAAAGTCATTACCCAGTTCTAAAAAAACATTTTCTTTATGAGCTACTGAATAAGAATCTACGACAGAATTTTCTTCACTTTCATTATCCTTGGAATCAAAAACTACTTCAGACTGATATTGGTTGCCTGCACAACCGCGCTGGTACCAATATTATTGTCCCACTCAGTCTCAAAAAAGCACATATAAGCAGAAGTATGATGATCCATAGTTCCATTTAATGAAATTACCTCACTCTCCATGCACCTACTTGTGACTTCCCTAGATGGTTCCAAACTTTTGGTCGTGCTCCAGTCCGAACAAACTCTCTCCCCTCGTAAGATACACAATTATGTTTCTACCTTCATAGGACAAAGTATATCAAAAAGACTGATATATTTTGTATCCTTTGACTTGAAATTTGGCGTACCTGTATCCAGCGTCACCTTAGTTTAAATGGCTTACTGACTGTATTTCCTTTATTTATAACAAACCATGGGCTCATTTTCCAGAGCTTGTAGCTACCTCTTCAGTTTTCCACTCAAGAACTTCCATGGATATTTGTTAAGCAGCAACTTGGGCTTTCCCTCATACTTTATCTCAGTATAAGCTGGATCTGGTATCTTGAGATATGGCATCTTTTGGCTCAGTGGTGCTCGGAAATATCCTCCCTTGAATCCACCAATGGTTCTAAGTAGCTGGGGACTCTGTTAAGTATACTTAACCGTAACGTTCCATCTGTGTTGATTTTTCATTCCTCCACGGTTGCCTTCCTACCAGCCCCCAACCTTTTTTAGGTTTATTCTAGAAGAGGAAGGGATATAACACTTTGGTTACATCATTCCAACATTACCAGCTCCACATTTGGCATTGCCTCTTACTCTCTCTGAATGATACACATATATGTATAAAGTTATAAGAGTATGTCTTTCTTATTTGTAAACAAGATCTGAGGTAATGGGGCAAATGCATTGTGGGTAAGGGAGTAGCTTGGGAGTTGTGGGTGACCTCGGATCCGAACCAGTCAGTTGAGGAGGAATAAAAATTGACAACACAGATGGAACATTATGGTAAGTACATAACTTTTTTTTTTCTCCATGCTGGGGTTAGTTCTGTAATTAAGATCTAGTTATTTCAGATTTTCATGTTTAGAAAATCAGGATGCCCTAGCTTCTGTTAGATTAGAAGAAGCTTTAGCGAAGGCAACCTTACTTCTTAGACCCCACCCACCCCTTAGGGACTCTGCTCCTTCTTTGGGTATGACCATTTTGTTTCATGCCTTAACCTAGCCACTCTTTGAACCTCCTTCCAGGGTGGACATTTTTTACTTATTTTGCAGGTGTTGAAACTTCAGCATGGAGAGTATCGCAACTTCCAGGCCTTGTCCTGCAAAAATCGCCTTGTTTAATTTTCCACAAAGATAGGGTTGCAAGTAATCTCTCTTCACAAAACTACTTTCAAAACGCACACTGATGGTGACAATGCTGTATTGAGCTAACACTGCCACTTAGCTTGGTGGGTGTGCAGATCAGGCCTGATAATTCCTCTTTGTTTGAATCACTTCCTTTGAGCACCTTGCTAATGATACTGAACACCATAAGCTTTGTCTGTACTCAGCTGCCAGACCAGGGAACACAGTGCTGTGTTGCAGTACTACATTGTACAACATGCAGAAGAGACTTCAAGGTGTGTCTGGTAAGTATTATGATGGTCCTTTTTAAGAGTAATACCGGGTTGGAACTAGCACATGCTGTGTCAGATACAGTAGGCATCACTTGTGTAGGAGTGGGAATGCATTTATTGTTTAACTGATGCAGTACCATTCTCACCTGCTTTTCCAGTGGGTGGCAGAGTTTCAGAGGTGCAGTCCTAGATGCCCTGTTTTTTTTTTCCCCCCAATTATGTTACTGTTATAGTGGTACTTAATTTGTTGTATATTTGGTGAGGAATGTTGCTTGACCTTGGTTGGCTGTCAGAGAAAGCAGGAGCAACTCTCCAGATGTTGCAGTGCATATTGTCTTGTATACCATTCTGTTGTACAGCCTTAGTTGTCATATCATGTATGTGTTTCATCCCATTGTGTCCCTTGTATACGGGGGCATTTGAAACAGAAAAAAGTGTCTGCATTCATCTGTTTCTGCTGCTGGTTGCAGTAAATGCTGACTCAGAGATCCTTTGTCTACATCTCACAGGAGGGCAGTGATGGTTCTTCGGGTAACTTTGTGGGGAGGGGAGGGGTCACTGGTGCTTTCTGTGACCATTCATGTGGCAGGGAGAAGGTTTGTGCTGACATTCGGGGAGGACATTACTTTGGTGATGCAGTGATAGGTGTGGAGGATGGTGGCTTCTGAAGTGTGCATCTGGAAAATAAAACCATCTACTGGTGCGACTTGGAATCATTTGACAGATGGGCCATGACCACTGGGCTTCCAGGTTAGAAGCCATTCCATAACATAGGCCACCTCCACATGTGATGCTTTGGATATGTTCTCCTCTGGACCTGTATGGTGGCCAACCTTCAAAGAAAATCCACTTTATCCCCCTTCCTGATATCACCCCTCCCTTATGCCTTTCTGAGTACATTTCATTGTCCAGCCCTCCCTATCACTAGTTATATGTATTTTCTGTTTGTGTCCATCCCTTGTCCAACCCACTTTTCTTAATGTTCACCAATTGGATCTTTGCTCATTTTACTTGCCCTTCAATCTGTGTTCTACCCAGAGTCCATCCTGGATACCTTCTCCGCCTACCCTTCTCCTACAGTAAAGAAAGGGGGTCTCGCAGCCCTCAATACACCCCCCCCATCTCTTCCAAACCAGATTACACTTGTGATTTTTTTCCCTCAACTTTTTACTTCCGGGTTCTCCTTTCCTGTCTACCCTTTTTCCTCCCCATTACAGTAAACTCTCACTTAACCAGCTCCCATGGGGACTGGTAGATGTTGGATAACTGTAGATGTGAAGTTGTCTTATCGAGCCTTCATTCTGTACTTGTGGGTTCGGAACTGATCCTCTGTACTGACTTGGCCTTTCACAAAAGCTAGAGGTTTCCAACTAGCTTGTGGCTTACTTCCTATCCCATGATGCTCTAGGCCATTCCCCAGAGCTCATTTGCTGCTAAACAGATTGGGCGTTCTTCAACTGGCTGTGACTAAGTTACCTTAGAAACTTTATTATACCTATTTAAAAAAAAAAAAAAAAAAAGTTTTCCCAAGTTTTTTTCTGTGCCATTATCTTTAAGTTTTTTGACCTTGTTTATCACAGTGTTAGACTGTGGTTTTCTGTGGGGCTGTTTTTGTCTAGGCCTACACTTCCATCCCTATCCAGCTTATCTGTGCATTTGCTAGTCAGTTATTTTTGACTAAATTGTATGTTGTAGATTTTTCTTTACTGATCAGGAATTTAGACTGAATCCTTCCTTTTCCAGAGTCAGCTCGTTTAATAGTTGAGAGCAGCTCGGCCCATTTCAGTTAGAGGGTTCATGCTATTAGAGCTGTCAAGTGTACTGTGTGCTTAGTTGTTTTTGGTTAATCTTTAGCTTATAAGGTTTTCTTGTACTAAACCTCCCTTTTGTCATATTGTGTAGGTGTTGGTTATTTACTGTTGGAAACAAATTTGAATCCCTTTCCCCAAGTCGGCATGGTTAACTTGGAGAGTAACTCAGCTTGTTTTAAAGGGCCTTTTTCCTGTGTGGTGTGCTTTATACTACAAAAAAAAAAATTTTAAAGTTAAAAGGCTTGTTGTTCCTGTCTAGATGGTTTAAAAAATATAACTGGTGTTACAGTTGTATTGTTTTCTTGGTAAATGTGTTTAAGCAATCAAAAGACACAAAACCCTCTGGGTTCAAGAAATGTTCTCGGTACTCCAGAAAATGTCTTTGACGGATGGTCATACTGAATGTGTCTATTGCCTTGGAGCAGTACATTTACAGGAGTTGTGATCCATATGCCATTCATTTAGTTCGAGGGTTCTCCTTGAAAGAAAAAATAATCTCGTACTGAGGATTGTTAGACTTCATTTTCGAAAGTCTTAGAAGAAGGTCGAAGTGCTTTAAAGATAACCTCTTCCCTTCCTTTTAGATCTGAGAAGTCAAGTAAAAGATCCTAATCGGATCAATCTGGACCTTCAGATAAAATTTTGAAAATGTCTTCATTGGACCCGAAATCAGTCAGGCCCGAAAAACCTACCTCTGCTCCTCCAGTTTCAGAACTGATGATACTGCTGTCTGAGCCGGTCCCCTATCCTGGAGCCGGTTTCTCCTACTTTAAGTTCACCTGTATTACAGAGAGAGATCTCCTGCCCCCTCTTCTCGATCCTCCAGGAATTTGTCAGACTATGTGGATTGTGTGGCGCGGAGACTCTTGGGTACACCGGCGCTAGCCAAATTATTGTTGGAGCTGACCCAGAGGGTTTTGGAGCAGAGTGGACCTACCCCATCGTTATTGATTCCTCGTCTGACCCCACCTTGGGGCCTGTAAGCTGAAATGCATGGAGTGGATAGTGGAACCGTCCAAGCTGAGACCCTACTCCAGGATCTGCTGCTCCAAATTCTCCTCACTTTCTCTGTGCCGTCCAAACTCAAGGTGTGTAGGAGCCGATGCTGTCTGGTTGTGTCCGGGGAGGGCAGTCAGATTAGATAGTTGTCTGATCCGAACTTGCCTCTTGGGGCCTCAGCACAGGTGGGCTCTGCTCCTAATTCAGCTTCAGAGCCCAACTCCCTTGGTGCTGGTGAAACCATCTAGTTCTTCGGAACCAGGAGCTTCCTTGGGGCATGGGCAGGGGGCATTCCAGGCGATGCTGTCACCGCAAGCAGCCCCACTCTCATCCAGTCATTCCTCCCCCAAAGGCACAAATGTCTGTCTCAGCACAACCAATTCCACACAGGTGGAGACCTAAAGCCTTAGGATGCCCCCAGTGGGTGAACCCTTCTCTTCCAAAACCTCTTCAGAATGCCCTTCTGAAGAGGTCCCTCACAAGAGATTATGCAAGAGGAAACATTTGGACTCCCCAGAGAAGTGCATCACATCAGACGCAGACCTCAATGATTCAGAAGGGTCCCCATGTTCACCTTCTGAGGATATCTCATTTGCAGAAATCCTTAAGCAGAGAGGCGGCTGGGAGCTCATTATCCCTTCTGATGAGTCTGTCTACCTGAAGGCCTTTGGGTGTCACCCTTCCGCCACTTGGGTGTCTCTGCCTTTCAATGAACATATGGATTTAGTTTGTCGAAAGGTAATGGAGTCTCAAGACTCAGTGGAGCCTGTTCCCTGGTGGCTACATAAATTCATCACATCCCCAGAGGATAAAACCTTCCTTACAAAGATGGTCCAGTAGATGCTATGGTGGTGGTGGGCGAGGCCACCAAGGAGGAGTAGTTGTGGACTTCCACTTCTGTCCATCCTTCTAACAGAGACAATGGACAGATATGGAATTGCATGTTTTCTTCAGCGACCTTTACACTCTGGTCCCTGAATTGTCTTTACACACTTCACCAGGTTACAGAGGGATCTACTGAAAGCTTGGAGATGCTCTCCAGAGTTCAGTAGCTGTGGGGTAGCAGTGTCCTCCCAGCTCTCCACCTTTAAATTAAGTAGTAAACTTATCCATGAGACTCATTTCTTATGCAGCCGATGGAGCGAGTAGGGCAGCGAGTTCAGGAATTACCCTTAGGAGACATTCCTGGATGTGCTTGTGTAACTTTGCGGGACCCTTCAAGTCCTCCTTTAACGCCCCCTTCGACTGCTCGTCCTTATTCGGGCCGAAGGTCAAATACACACTAATCAGGTGTGAACAGGAGGGAAAAACTCTCTCTCTGCCATCAGAGTCTGTTTTTCCGCACCTTCTAGGCCTTATCCTAAAGGTCAGAAGGGAGGAAAAATGTGGTTTTGAAAATCCCAGAGTTTTTCAAGACCACATAGATGATGAAGTAGTAATGGAAGACGCTGGCCATGCAGCAGTGGGGGTCAGCAGAACCAGTGCAACAGCGAATCCTTCTTTGGTAAGCCCTTTCAACGCTCCTGAAAGGAGGCCCGTCTGTCCTTCTCTGGAGGCAGTTGAGATTCGATTTTCCTTGTACCCAGACACCTGGCTAAAAATAACAGAAGACAAGTGGGCACAAAGCATCATATCCAGAGGTTACTCCATACCGTTTTCAGTTCCCACCCCACGCATACAAAACATTCCGGATATTCCATCCAGTCACAGGAAACCAACAACCCTAGAAATACAGAAGTTACTAGAAAGTCATCCAACCGGTCCCCACAGACCAGATAGGATCTGGGACTTGATGAAGGTTCTTTTTAGTTCACAGTTCAGATGGTAACACCACAGTTGATACTTCCTTTTCTGGGAAAAGACAATTGGATGTGCTCTATAAACCTCCAGGATGCGAGCATTGCAAACAAAACGTGAGGCCCAGGACAGGTCATGCTGTCGCTGCCTGTGAGAGCCAGCAATGCAGTCAAACTCTGCCCTTTGGTCACACTACAGCCCCCAGATTGTTCACTAAATGTATGGCAGTAGTTGCGGCTCATCTGAGACGTTTAAGATTCAGTGTGTTTTTATATCTAGATGACGTGCTCCTAACTGCCAACATCAAGCATCTAATAACAAGCAAGAGACTCCACTCTGAAATTTGGTTCTCGTCTAGGGATCACAGTAAATTATGAAAAGTCTGCCTTATTGCCATCTCAACATATCGTTTTTATAGGCGCAGATTTAGACGCTATAAAAATGATGGTAAAGCTTCCACCAGAGAGTACAAGCACTTTGGGTACAGGTTCTAGACCTTCTTTTCAAAAGGAAGACTCAAGCAAGGACAGTTCTAAAAATACTAGGCACCGTGGCAGCAGCTATAAATGTAATCCCCTTAGTGCGGGTGCACATGAGAGTTTGAGTGGTTGCTGTTCACTCAGTGGTCCATGCAGGAACTTCCAGTGTTGCATCAGATTATGTTAACAGAATCTTGCAGGAGAGACCTTCGTTGGTGGTTTCACTCCAAGTCACTTTAGGTCTACCCGTTCTCTTCCACAACCGCTTGCCACAGTGACCATAGATGCTTCCCAGTTAGGGTGGGGGTCATTATCAGAGAACAGTCCAAGGTGCCTGGCAGGATCATAAGGCCCGCTTACTCAGTGTCCTAGAGATGAATGGTGCTTCTTGCGTTGCAGGCATTCCAAGACTCTCTTCCACTAGGAATGATTGAGATCCAAACGGACAATGTCAGTAGTATGGTATATAAACAAACAAAGAGGAACCAGATCTTACCCTCTTTGTCGAGAGGCCCCAAGAGTATGGCAGTGGACAACCTCCTCCCAACGCTTTCTGGTAGCAATGCATATCCCGGGGAAATTCAGCGTGATATAGCCAAACTCAGCAGAGCAATACTGATGCCTCACGAGTGGTCCCTGAAACAAGACATAGTGAAAATTTTCCGAAAATGGGGCCAACCTTGCTGCGATCCTTTTGCTTCGTCCATGAGTGGCAAATTCAGCAGCTACCTTGTCCTAATCCCCCCTTTGGGGGAATCCCCAAGGGATGCACTTGTACACGATTGGCCCTCTGGTCTCCACTAACACCTTCCCTCCATTTCCATTGATACCCAAAGTTCTTCAGAAAGCCAGCGCATTGGGAAGGACCTTAATACCTGTATTCCCTTACTGGCCTTGCCAAATTTGGTTCCCCTTCTTGTGGCCTCATCTTCAGGAGGAGCCATGGATTCTGGACCCAGTGCTGGATCTTCTGTCCCATGCATTGGGAATGCTCCATCCATCTCTTCAAACCCTCAAGGTGACAGCTTTAGCTGCTCCAATTTCAAACATAGCCAGACTTACCTAACCTTTCACTTTCAGTGCAACATATCCTGATTTCTACTCTCAAAGCTTCTACAAAGATTGTCTCAGCAAATGGAAAAGATTTTCCTCCTGGGCCTTAAAGTCCTATTGATCCTTTTTCTGTACCTATGTCTTCCGTACTGGAATTCTTAGCAAGGCTTTTCAATGATGGAGCAGCTGCAGCTACTATTAGAGTACAGTTAACAGCAATCTCCAATTTTCATTTTGGAGGAGGGGGACTGAACATTATATCCCACAGACTTTGTAAAGCTTTCTTGAGAGGTACTAACCTGTTAAAACCACCCATTAAACCAGCTCTATTTCTGTGGAACCTAAATTCTGTATTATGCCGTATAATTCTTTCCCCCTTTGAACTTGCATCATCCTGTGACTTGAAGTTCTTGACCTGGAAGACAGCTCGGAGGATTTTGGACTTACTAGCATTATCTATCAAACCTCTGTGTATGCTGTTTCACAATGACAGTCTCACTTCACACAAACCCATCATTTCTACCAAAAGTATGCTCTGAATCAAACTTTGTCCCCCCCCTCCCCAAGTGTGGCAATAAGGCAGAATACTTGTTACACCAACTTGATGTACATAGACAGTTGCATTTCTTTTTACACAGAACAAGGACTTTAGAAAGACTGACAAATTGTTTGTATTAATTTCAGACTGCAAGAAAAAGGTGCTTCAGTAGCAAAAACCACTCTATCCAGATGGTTGTCCAATTGCATCTCATTCACCTATTAGTCGGTCAACAACCAACTTCCAGACAAAATAAGATCTCATTCTACCAGGGCTATTGCGACCTCTTCTGCCTTTCGTGCAAAATTGCCAAATGATGCCATTTGCGCTGCAGCAACGTGGGCAAGGGCACATACCTTTATCACTCATTACAAAGTGGGTTTGGCCCCTAGGAACAGGGCCTCTCTTGGGTCCACTGTTCTGAAGAATGTTCTCCTGTGAGCCACCCAAGAAAGATGGTGCTAGGGATGCTGTCCCACAAGTACGGAATGAAGGCGAGGTAGGACAACTTCACATAAAGAGGTTCTGGAGGATCAAGAAGTTACTATTTGGCATCTGATATTCTGAGCCTCTTCTTGGATTATAAAATAATGGATTCTTATGTACACATTAGTATACCAGCAAACAAAGTTTGGGGAATGCTCTAGAGCATCCATAGGATAGAGAGTAAGTCATGAGCTAGTTGGAGACCCTCAAGATTTTGTAAATGGTAGAGTCTGAACAGAGGATTGGTTCCGAATCCACAAGTACAGAATGCAGGCAAGATGGACAACTCCTGTAGAACATTATGGTGAGTACATAAACTTCTTTTTTTTTCTGGTTGCTTGCGAGTTACTATTAAAAATAGGCCTGACTAATACTGTACCCTATACTATTTGTGTGGTTTGACTTGTTCTCAGGTTGGGGAGAGAGGGAGTTTATTCCAGTCTTCCTTTTTAGAACTCTAAAACTCTAAAAATATAAGGTATGCTTCTGCAGTGGGAAAACCAAGGTGCAGCACATGAAAATTGTACCGTATTTCTTTTTTTTTCTGGTTGCTTGAGAGTGCTAGTTGCTTGAGTTCCAGTTAACAGTTTACTGCAATTATGTCCAAGGTAGCCACAGTGGTGTGCATCCCCTCATTAGTGTTCTTGTTGTAGCTGTGTTATTCTATGCTACCCAACCTGTTGCTTTTTACTCCCATCTGTCCCTCCCAGCTATTACACTGAGCGTAGCTGATCACACTGGTTTGGGTAAAGAGTGATGGCTTTGTCATGAGGTCATGCATATTGCCTACAAACACTAGTAGCAGTGGCATGCTGATATAGTGCTGCTGTGCATACCAGCACAACTTGTCAGATTTGGCTAACTTTGGCATACCGGCACTATTCCTTGCCTGTTCTATACAAAATTAGCTTTTAGATATTTGAAGTACTGTACTCCTTTGAAATTAGGAATCACAGATGTCTTGTGCTACTTTGCAAGTACTATCTCGTGTGTGACTTTTCAGGATAAAACAATAGCTAACTAACATCTAAGTATGTAAAATGGGTATGGTTTCTGCCTTAAAGGGCATTAAAAGTAATGTTAAGTTGTCAATCTCGCCTTCATTCTTGCTGGATGGGTTCGGAGCCGATCCTCGGCTCCGACTAGGCACTTGCTTTAGCTCGAGAACTCCTTTTACCAGCTCGAGGCAACCCTATATCCCATGATGCAAGGCGGAACTACCTCAGATCTCGTTTGCCGCTTAGCAAAAGAGGTCTCCTTTGCCAGCTGAGGTGAGTTTTTCTTAGTAAAATAAGAAAAGTGTAGTTAGGAGTTTATTTCCCTTTTTGAGCATCAGTTTAGTCTGTAATCTAGTTACAGCCCACCCTTTCCCTCTTTTTCCAGTCCTTTTGTAAACTTTTTATAAGTTTTTAAGTTACAGTAGTTTAGTCAGGCCTAGTCATCTCTTGGGTACCCCTTCTTGTGTGATTGTGTAGGGATTAAGTTGTGTGTTTGTGGGGACTGTTTGTGGCTATCCTTGTTGGGATGTCTAACGAAGGCAAGGTCTCAGGCTTCAAGCAGTGTGCCCAGTGCTGTCAGAAAATGCCCCTGACAGACGGTCACACTTCTTAGTGTATTGCCTGGGGCCTTTGCACCTGCAGGACTCCTGTGCGTTGTGTCATGCTTTTAGCCAGAGAGTCCTGCAGGAAAGGAGGAACAAACTTATCCTCCGAGGTTTACTTAAACCTGAAGGTTCTCCTCCTAAGTCAGGAAAACCTCATAAGCCACCGAAGGCTCAGGCTGTGTCCAAGCCTCCTCCGGTGGCGGCCCGCTGGAGTGATACTGTTTCTTCAAAAGTAGTGGGTTCGTGCGGCCGCCAATACCCTGACTTCACGTGGCCTTGTCGGCTCGGCTGGAGCGGACACCTTATCCAGCAGCGGAGCCGAGATATCCTCGCTCCATCTGGAGTTCAAGGGACCGGCCCGATGGTTTGCGACCCATAAGAGATCGGTCCCCTTCTATTATGAGCATTCACTTGGCTCCGGGTCTCCTCTTTTTCGGAGCGGAGCCATCGGAGCGGTCTTCGAGATCTTCCAGGCTGTCTGACCACGACTTGGAGAGGGTGGTAAGCAGGCTGTTGAAGTCTCAGGCACTGGCCCAAATGCTCCATAGCCCGTCTCAGCAGACTGCGGCTATAACCCCTATCATTGAGCTTCCTCCTCCGACTCCACGCCAGAGTTGGGCGAGCTTCTTGGGACAGCGACTGCTTTGATGCGGAGCCGACACATCCTTCGGCTCCCCAGACCTCGGCTCCGATCTCTTCCTTGAGACCTTCCTTGGAAGGATCCGGTCGTCGGGTTTCCACTGTCTGCTCCGAGGGGGCTAGTGGCATCGGACCCTTGTCCGACCCCGCTCTCCCTCTCGGGGCTTCGCTCTGGTAAGCTCGGCACCGACATCGACCTCGGAGCCTTCTCTCTCTTTGAAGCCGACCATTCCTGTCTCTTGGAGCGGGTGTGTTCTGGTCTCCCGGGAGAGGAGCCTTTGAGGTGATGAGGAGTGTCCTGGCCTCAGAGCCAGGTCAAGCGTCCGTCCCTCTAGCTCCTCCTCATCAGTGCCTGCAGATGCCTCTTGCCAGCCTCTTGCTCTCAGGCCCAGGGATCCATCGCCCCAGGTTTCCCCACTGAATTTCCTCCTCTTCCGAGGTTTCTCCTGATCCTGCAGGGGAACCCCCTCGGAAGAGGGCGTGTCAGAGGAAACACACAGACTCCCCGCAGTCTACTACATCTGATACCGACTTAGATGAGTCGGAGGGTTCGGTCCCCCTCTGAGGATGTCTCCTTTTCAGACATCCTTGAGCTCCTCAAACAGAGGGGGAATTGGCCCTCCATTGACCCCTCCGAGGATAAGTCGGTATACCTGGAAACTTTTGGAACCCGACCTCCACCTCCTGGTGTCTCCGCCTTCGACCCACTCATGCAGGTAGTGGCTCGCGGGAAGGCGTGGTAGCTCCAGATTCTGTGGAACCTGTCCCCAGGAGACCATCCAAGTTCATCACGGCCCCTTCGGATAAACAGTTCCTTTCCAAAGGTGTCTCTGTGGATGCTATGGTGGTGGCGGCCACTAAGAAGGAACTGGCGGATCCCTTCAGTACCTGTCCATCCTCCTAATAAGGATTCTAGGACCATGGACAGGTATGGAAAGCGGATGTTTCTTCAGCGACCTTTGCTATCGCGTTCGCTGAATTACCTTTGTCACTTCACCAGGCTTCAACGAGGATATTCTCAAGGAACTGGGAGAAGTAGTCCAGGATCCTTCTGCTGCTGGGGCTCAGGAAAGATTGCCTCACAGCTTGCTATCCTGAATTCCATATCCTAACTCCTCCATGCGGCTCATATCTTATGCGGCCGATGGAGCGAGCAGGCCGCGAGCACAGGTGTTGCTCTTAGACGCCAAGCCTGGATGCGGCTGTGTAATTTTAGGACCCTTTAAGGCGTCCTTCACCAACACCCCTTTGATGGTTCGCCTTGTTGGGACCTCAGGTGAAGGATACTTTGACCAGATGTGAGCAGGGGCCGGTAAAACTCTTTCTGCCGTTGGAGTCAGTTTTCCACTCCTAGACCTTATCCCAAGGGTCAGAAGGGGAAGATGTGGTTCGAAAGCCCAAGGAGCTACACCGGACACACGTGGTCAGTTTACCCCCAGAGGCAGAGGGGGTAACAATAATAGACGCCGCCCCTAGAGGCAGGGGTCCTCAGAACCAGGGCAACAGGGAATCTCTTCCTGAGAAGCCCTTTCAGCATCCCTGAGGTGTTGCCCGACTGTCCACCCTTGGAGGCAGTCGGAAGAATTTCACTGTACCCAGTAGCCTGGCAATCCCTATCCCAAGAGAAGTGGGTACAGTCGATCATATCCGAGGGTTACAAAATCCCCTTGAAAGGTTTCCGTACCTCTACAATCCCTTCCAGACATCTCACCCGGTCAAAGTGGATTTGGCAAGACAGGAGTTTCAAAACTCCTGGAAAAAGAGCCATCCAGACAGTGCCGCAGACCAAGTAGGATCCGCTTCTACTCAAGATTCTTTTGGTCCCCAAAAGGACGGGAGATTGGAGACTGATACTAGACCTAAGCAGACTAAACAAGTCTGTGTCAAGAAGGCAAGATTGGTGATGGTCACGCTGCAATCCTTTCAGCCCTTTCTGGGCAAGGAAAACTGGATGTGCTCTATAGACCTTCAGGATGCGTACTATCACATAAAGATTCACCCGGCGCTCCAGAAGGTTTCTCTCGCTTTGGCTGGGAGCCAGTCATTACCAATTCAGAGCACTGCCCTTTGGCCTCACTTCTGCCCCCAGAGTGTTCACCAAATGCATGGCAGTGGTCACAGCTCACCTGAGACGCCGAGGATTCCAGGTGTTTCCTTATTTGGACGACTGGCTCCTCTGCCACCACCAAGCATCAGCTTCTTCGTCCAGAGACTACACCCTACAGTTTTGCAAGAAACTGGGAATTTGATAATTTGAAAAATCCTCTCTGCTGCCTTGCCAATCTATCACCTTTATAGGCGCAGAGTTAAATATCACAAAATGTTAGCCAGGCTAACAGATCAAAAGGATTCTGGACATCCAGAAATTTGTTCAGCTTCTGTTACTAAGCAACAAGATCAAAGCCAGGTTTGTCTTGAAAGTTCTAGGCCTAATGGCTGCGCCATTGTTCTTCTTCCACTGGCTCAGCTTCCACATGCGCCTCCTGCAGTGGACGTTATTCACGCAGTGGTCGGTACCACAATCTGCCTATGAGACCACGAAATCTTGGTAACACAGTCGCATTTTGGGGCTCATCGATGGTGGATATCTTCCCCTCTTCTTCATCAGGGTCGACCCTTTATTCCCCTCCTCCAGTTGCCACCGTCACCACGGATGCCTCTCTGATCGGGTGGGGGGCATTATCAGGCAGGATGGTCTACGGACGTGGCAACCCATAGAATACCATCTGCACATAAATGTCCTGGAGATGAGAGCAGTGCTTTTAGCGCTGCAAGCCCTGCGGCGACTTTCTTCCCACGGGACTATTGCAGTACAAACGGACAACATGTCCAGGTGGTCTGGTACATCAACAAACAGGGCGGAACCAGTCCTATCCCTTATGTCGAAGCTCTCAGACTTTGGCAGTAGGCGATCTCTTCTCAGCGGTTTCTGATAGCAACGCACATCCCGCAGGTCCAACCTATTGGCGGACAGGCTAAGCAGATCTATTCTGATGCCTCACGAATGGTCTCAATCAATCTGTAGTGGATCAGATTTTTCTGAAGCGGGGCACTCCTTGTTGCGATCTTTTCAGCTACCCCTCAAAACAGCAAGTGCCCAGATTACTTCACACTATTTCCCTTCCAGGCCATCCCTGAGAGACTCTCTAACCCAGGATTGGCCTGGGGACTTCTTTATGCTTTTCCTCCTTTCCATTGATTCCACAAGTCATTCAGAAAGCCACCGTTTTGAGAGCCAAATTGATCCTCATTGCTCCATATTGGCCCTCGACAAATTTGGTTTCCGTCTCACCATCATCATCTTCTGGTGCAGCCCTGGCATCTGGACCCAGTTCCGGATCTTCTGTCCCGTGCATTGGGAATGCTCCATCCATCTCTTCAAACCCTCAAGGTGACAGCTTTAGCTGCTCCAATTTCAAACATAGCCAGACTTACCTAACCTTTCACTTTCAGTGCAACATATCCTGATTTCTACTTGCAAAGCTTCTACAAAAAGATTGTCTCAGCAAATGGAAAAGATTTTCCTCCTGGGCCTTAAAGTCCTGTTGATCCTTTTTCTGTACCTATGTCTTCCATACTGGAATTCTTAGCAAGGCTTTTCAATGATGGAGCAGCTGCAGCTACTATTAGAGTACAATTAACAGCAAATCTCTAATTTTCATTTTGGAGGAGGTGGACTCAACATTATATCCCACAGACTTTGTAAAGCTTTCTTGAGAGTTACTAACCTGTTAAAACCACCCATTAAACCAGCTCTATTTCTGTGGAACCTAAATTCTGTATTATGCCGTATAATTCTTTCCCCCTTTGAACTTGCATCATCCTGTGACTTGAAGTTCTTGACCTGGAAGACAGCTTTCGGGAGGATTTTGGACTTCACTTCAGCATTATCTATCAAACCTCTGTGTATGCTGCTGTTTCACAATGACAGTCTCACTTCACACAAACCCATCATTTCTACCAAAAGTATGCTCTGAATCAAACTTTGCCCCCCCCCTCCCCAAGTGTGGCAATAAGGCAGAATACTTGTTACACCAACTTGATGTACATAGACAGTTGCATTTCTTTTTACACAGAACAAAGGACTTTAGAAAGACTGACAAATTGTTTGTATTAATTTCAGACTGCAAGAAAGATGCTTCAGTAGCAAAAACCACTCTATCCAGATGGTTGTCCAATTGCATCTCATTCACCTATTAGTAAACAACCAACTTCCAGACAAAATAAGATATTCTACCAGGGCTATTGCGACCTCTTCTGCCTTTCTTGCAAAATTGCCAAATGATGCCATTTGCGCTGCAGCAATGTGGGCAAGGGCACATACCTTTACCACTCATTACAAAGTGGGTTTGGCCCCTAGGAACAGGGCCTCTCTTGGGTCCACTGTTCTGAAGAATGTTCTCCTGTGAGCCACCCAAGAAAGATGGTGCTAGGGACGCTGTCCCACAAGTACAGAATACCGGCCCGAGGTAGGACAACTTCACATAAAGAGGTTCTGGAGGATCAAGAGGTTACTATTTGGCATCTGATATTCTCTGAGCCTCTTCCTGGCTTATAAAATAATGGATTCTTATGTACACATATTAGTATACCAGCAAACAAGATTTGGGGAATGCTCTAGAGCATCCATAGGATAGAGAGCAAGCCATGAGCTAGTTGGAGACCTCAAGCTTTTGTAAATGGCAGAGTCGGAACAGAGGATTGGTTCCGAATCCACAAGTACAGAATGAAGGCAAGATGGACAACTCCTGTAGAACATTATGGTGAGTACATAACTTCATTTTTTCTGGTTGCTTGAGAGGTACTATTAAAAATAGGCCTGACTAATACTGTACCCTATACTATTTGTGTGGTTTGACTTGTTCTCAGGTTGGGGAAAGAGGGAATTTATTCCTGTCTTCCTTTTTAGAACTCTAAAACTCTAAAAAAAAAAAATATAAGGTATGCTTCTGCAGTGGGAAAACCAAAGTGTGCAACACATGAAAATTGTACCGAATTTCTTCTTTCTTTTTTTTTTCTGGTTGCTTGAGTGTGCTGGTTGCTTGAGTTCCAGTTAACAGTTTACTGCAATTGTGTCCAAGGTAGCCACAGTGGTGTGCATCCCCTCATTAGTGTTCTTGTTGTAGCTGTGATATTCTATGCTACCCAACCTGTTGCTTTTTTTACTCCCATCCCTGTCCCTCCCAGCTATTACACTGAAGCAGTAGCTGATCCATACTAGTTTTAGGTAAAGTGATGGCTTTGTCATGAGGTCATGCATATTGCCTACAAACACTAGTAGCAGTGGCATGCTGATATAGTGCTGCTGTGCATACCAGCACAACTTGTCAGCTTTGGCTAACTTTGGCATACCGGCACTATTCCTTGCCTGTTCTATACAAAATTAGCTTTTAGATATTTGAAGTACTGTACTCCTTTGAAATTAGGAATCACAGATGTCTTGTGCTACTTTGCAAGTACTATCTCGTGTGTGACTTTTCAGGATAAAATATTAGCTAACAAATATCCAAGTATGTAAAATGGGTATGGTTTCTGCCTTAAAGGGCATTAAAAGTATTTTTCAAGATGCCTCAGCTTCTTGTCTTTTAAAGGTTGTAGCCCACCTAAGGGTGCCTTGTAGAGGATTGTACTAGTAACATTCCCTGAAAACTTAATGAAACACATGGTGAACTCTTCTGGAGGTGCAGGATTTTATGTACAAACTCCAACAGTGGCCAGTAAGAGGCAGGTATTTTACAGCACTTTGGAAGTACTGTATTCTGCAGTAAAGTAAACTGATTATTGCATCATGTTTAAAACACTACTAGCCATATCAAAGTCTGACTAGAAGAAAGTTTGATATGCTCTCAAGGGAGTCTGAAAGTGAGCAGTAAAATCTGAGCGTGATATGCAATCCGGCATGAGATAGTAAGACCAGATAAGATCATCTCTGTATTCTGAGCATATTAAAAAAATCATAGCAGTATGTCTGACCCCATTGAGACATTTTATTTTGGGCTAGACTTGTGCCTCAGAGAAAAGGATTTATTTTATTTATTTATT
Source organism: Protopterus annectens (assembly GCF_019279795.1). NCBI lineage: Eukaryota > Metazoa > Chordata > Ceratodontiformes > Protopteridae > Protopterus > Protopterus annectens. The sequence goes on from NC_056735.1 coordinate 180,503,619, forward strand.
TATTTAGCATTCTTTACTAAAGTTTTTGGATGTATGCATAAAACATTGCAAAATAAGGCTGAAACCACAGACTTAGCAGGCAGTTCCACTTTGACTTAGCCCAGAGGAAAACTTTACCAATAAAAGCTTGAATAGACATAAAATGTCAAATGCACAAATTTAATTCTTGAATTTACAAGATGAGAGGCAAGTAACCCCCGCCCCAGTAGAGTCTCTGCCCTTCTGTACCTCTGATTCTTGCAGCTTAACTTCCAAGTCACTGCTCCACAGAGAAAGTGCAAAGTTTTATTTTTCTGTTTGTCTGTTGTACTATGCGTCTCTGTGGATATTTTTTCTTTCTACAAGTAGATGTCCTTCTGTTCTTATATTACATTATTCTTAACATGAGGGATTCACTGCCAAAGGCAGCCCCTGACATTGGGCCAGTATACAAAAGACTTTAACCACTGCAAAGTACGTGGAACATTGCACATAGGCCATAAAAGTGACGCCCGCATATGCCATTCTCAGAACTTCTCTATCACCAGTCCAGATTCCATCTATGATAGTCTGTCTGCTAGCCTGAGTTGTTTGCTGGCTAAGGCTTCAGATAAGTTACTTATTTGGAGTTTTTTCTTTTTATATTTTACGGCTGCTGTGAGGTTACATGTCATCCAAAAAATGAAATACCAGAGTGGAAGACAAATTCCATGTAAAGGCAGTCACTTTCAGTATCTCTTCTGCTCAGGACCCAATCACAAATATAAGTCTTGCCTCATCTGTAAAGCTTTCATTCCCAAGACCTTACATAGCCACCTTTACTGTCTCAAGATTTATCTTTAGAATCTGAGAGTTAAAAAGGTTGGCACTTCTTTTGAGGGCACGTCAGTGTATTTTGTTGATCCTGCTATGAAGAACGTTAAGAAAGTTAGGCCTGAAACTTCAGCTGCACCTCCCCTTCCAGACGTCTCACTTGAGGCTGATGAAGGCCCAGAGACCCATCTGGATTTCAGTTCAGATTGTAAGGCAGATACCACTTTAGAGGCCACAAAGGATCTTGCCATTGGCACGTCCCTGGAGGCTTTGCACATGTTCAGTTTGGACGAATGGGGAAACTGAGGCTCATCATTTCAGGGGGTCCTCCAAATATTCTGTAAATTTTAGGAAGGGAGAGCCGACTGACAAACCTCCATTGAGTATAGGTATATGTGTGGTCCCTTCACCTTTCACATGGCTGATGTTTTGGTTTTCTGCTTCTTTTTAAGAGGAACATGTTTCTGCTGCTCAGGAGCTACTTGCTGATTGGCAAGCTTTCACACAAGGCTTCTGTCTCAAGTGCCTTTCTAATCAGCTCTTTTTTAAAGCCTCCCTCAGGATTCCCTTCTAGTCCTGGTTAACTATTGCCAGGGACGGTGAAGTGGCTTAAGTGGGACTACTGTCAGGTTTCTGAGGTGCAGAAAAAGGTACTCTGACTTTCCTCATATGGATTCTCCCTCTCCTTCTGCAGTACCTCCAGTTTACATTCAGCAGCTTTCTTGATGCCTCTTTCTGTAATCAGAGCCCATATGAGTATCCTCAATCCCTCCCAGTGCCCCTGAAAGGCCAGATAGGCTCTAAGTTCCAGAGGACAGATTTCTTTTTAAATGTACATCAGCAGATCCAGTGACTTTCCGTGGCTACTCATCTTTTAGACTATTGCCATCCACTTCTCTTCTCTTCTCCTTTCAGATAGAGAGTAAGACATTCGAAAGCTTGGGAAAGAGGTTTATACCTTGGCCACCCTAGATTTCTGTGCTATAATTTACCAAACCCTTGTGACCAAATATGCTTTGGCTCTCCTTTCACAGACTACTCTGCTTCTTACTGACCTTCCGGAGTCTGAAGTTAAGTTGACAGCTTTTATCACTTCTGGGGGCTTCCTCCCAGGTGGCACGCCACTCCAGTAATGCAGTTATGATGTAGCTGAAGGTTGTGCTTGAGTGGCTGCATATGACTCTGTTTTGCATAGATACTCCTGGTTGAGGCTTCAACCAGTTCCAGATGACTTTAAGGCTAAATTAATGGATGCTCCCTTAGATAATAAGGCTTTGTTTGGACCTGCAGCAGCAGACTTTAGTCATTGCAGGAGGAAAAAAAAACATTACAGGACCTAAAAGACATAGTTGTGTCATGTTCCTAAATTCCAAAGGAATTACCCAGCTAAAACTCCTTTTGTTACTCCTGGAAGGAGAAGTGAGATTGAGGGGTGCTGGAAACCTACTGCTTCCAAACCCTGTCAGCCTGCTCCTGCTCAAAAATGGCCTTTTCCAGACAAGCCAGGAAGTCTGACTACCAACCTTTTCTCAGCCACTTTTCCCTCTCTACATCTTACTGTGTCCCTTAGTCTGGGAGCAAATTACTCAAGATTTCATGGGTCCTTTTCATTATCCACAAAGGGTATTTCATGGTGTAGGAAACTCTTCCATCTTTCATGGGTATTCCTCAGCCACCTAGAGAGCAACTACAGTTTTTTTTTTCCAGAGGTGCTCCAGCTATTGAAATCCCAGGGAACTATTCAAGAAGTTCCTCTGCACCAAAGAGGAAGATGTTTCTACTCCAGGATGTTTCTGGTTCCCAGAAAAGATAACCCATGGAGACCCAATCTGTATCTTTCACACCTCAACACCTTCCTAAAGGTCTCAACCTTCTGCATGCTTTGTCTAACTACTTTGTTTCCCCTCATCCTTCCACAAGCTTTTATGATCTCCCTAGATATCACGGATGGTTATCTTCACATTTCCCATTCACCCCTTTTTGTTGTTGTATTGCTTCATCACATTTTCAGTTGTCTGCTTTGCCCTTCGGTCTGTCTACGGCTGGCACCAAGGGTGTTTGCAAAATGCTTGACTCTACTGATTGCTTATTTTAGACTCCAGGGTGTGCAGATCTCTCCATATCTGGACAGTCTTTTTCCAGGCACACCTTCCGGAGACTGCAATAGAATCTCCATTTCACCATTTACAAAGACTGGTTTTACAGTAAACTTCAAAAAAAATCTTTCCTCACCCCTTCGCAAGACCACGTCTTTCAGGGGTACAGAATCCAGGCAGATCGAATGTTGGACTCCCTGCCCCCTCAGAAAATTAATTCTCTAACCAGATTCTTCCAAGAACTTCTGCATGCTCTTACAGCCAGGGAGTTTCTCCTCCTCCTAGGGTTCATGGCATCCACCATCCCCATGTTACCTCTGGTCAAAGTTAACATGAGGAAATTTCAGTGGTACCTGAAGTCAGTTTGGAGCCAACATACGCACCTACTGGACTTTGTTGTCCCTCCTCTTCCTTGTCTGAAGAGGAAACTTTGTTGGATCCAGAAGATTTCCTTGAACCCAGGTCTTCCACTCCATCCTCCTCCTTCCAATTCAGGAATTGTTCACAGATGCTTGGACATGGGTTGGGGGAAGCCTTTGCATCCTGGAAGGTTCGAGGCCTTTGGTCCCCTTCTCAAAGGAAGGAGCACGTAAAATAAGAGATGGAGAGCCCTACTGTTAGGTCTACAGACATTTCACTCTTTCATCCAGGCCCTCTAAAACTGTTTACAGACAATACCACAGTTCTTTATGTAAACAAACTGGGGAACAAAAATCATACCTTCTGTGCATGCTAGCCCTCCTGGCATGGGAACTTGCAACTCAGTACCAGGTCACCCTTCGGGCAGTGTACATCTCCTCCAGTCAGAATGTAGTGGCAGACACTTGGTCCAGAAACGCATCCCTGTGAAGCATCCATTCATGGGATTGAGTCATGAACCTGCTCATTCTCCACCAGTGGGGTATTCCTCAAGTAGATCTCTCTACCTCCCTTTGAACATACAACTTCCAAAATTTTGTGCTAGAGTTCCAGACACTCTGGCATGGAAGTGGACTCCCTTTCTTCCTTATGGAAGGGGATGTTTCTCTATGCATTTCCCCCCTTCCCTCTTATTCAGAAAGTGAAGATTCAGCAGGACAAACCAAAAATCTTGATGGGGACTCCCTTTTGGTCAATAGAGCATTGGTTCTGCCTTCTGCATTTAGCCAAGGGCAATCACAAGTTAACCTCAGTGTGGATCTTCTCACACAAGGCAAGGGATCACTTTTACACCTACACCTGTCAACTCTGCGTCTGACACTGTGGGTGATGGGCTTTTCAGACATCTTTTTCAGAGGATGTGCTTAGGATCCTGCAGGAGGCCAGAAAACCCAATACTAGAAAACCCTACTTACCCAAATGTAAGAGGTTTTCCATCTTGTCTTTCTTGTAATCTGGACCCACTTTCTATGGCTGTACCTCTGGTTTTATCTTACGTGTGTGAACTTCTGAAGGCTGGGTTGGTGTAGTCCACTATGAAAGCTCATCTTTTCAGCCATTTTGCTGCTCAGTCTGTCTTTAACCTCCCAATTTTAGAGGCCAAGGAGGAGACTAACTGTTCCATAAGAAAGACACATCCCTTCAGGTCGGACCTCAGGAAGCCTCTTCTCCTCCTTCTTGGGATCTCAGATGTTCATAAATCGTGTTTCACTGTTGCAGTCATTACACTTGGGTTATCACTGCTGGAAGGGCTACCCACATGAGTCAGCCTAGGAATTCGAGGGCCTTGGTCGAGCATGTAGGTTGCCATCGCTACTTCCCCTGACATCAATTCCTGGCAGTGGTAGTAGAAGAAGCAGCCGGCGCCATTTTCTTCCAGTCTTTCTTGCCCGCGGTGCCGGCAAAAGCAGTTCGCAAGTGCTGGTCTGCTTTGAACTCCTGAAGATTTTGAATTTGAATTTCAGATCCAAAGTCTTCAATAAAGCTAAAGTACCTGCGTTGGGGAAACTTTTTCTTGCTCCAGTCAATGTCGAGTAAAGTTAACTATTGTATTTCTTGTGCCCAGGAAGCTTAAATACCTCACTAAGGGATTTTCGACATTCTTACACCATATTCCTTACCTAGGCTCTAGACCGATGGCGTTGCTAGTTGTTGGTTTCACGCTAGATTCAACAAGCTTTTTAATTAAGTGTCTATTCGACTTTGCTTTTTCATTACTTTGGCGAATGTTTAACTATATAATGCCGTCTGAACTGAAAAGCAGACTACCAGAGTCCATAAAAAGCGCAGGGACAAAGAAAGGCGCGGTATCAGAGGTCCAAAACAGACTCACGAAGCCTCTTCTAGGCCTGTTGCGGTTTTCAGTTTGGTGCTACTGCAGCCCCTGACACCACGCTATCTCTAGGCCACAGGCTGCCTCTGTCTCCCGCATCTGGAGACAGCTAGGCCCTCTGGAAACTCAGGTATTGGGCCTGAAACCATTCCCTCGGACTGGGTCTGGAGCCGCTGAGTGAGCATTGGCTTCTGAGGGTGTTTTCAGACCTACACAGAGTACAGTTTTGTACTACCATAAATGTAGATGTTGAGGATCCACATTGCTGCAGTCTAATGAACCATTTGGGTTTATCGCTGTCAGTCGGCCCGAATGCAAAAGAGTATATGGCTGGCGGTCGGTCAAAGGCGCGTGGAACTGATGTCAGGGCGTCAGGGTACTATCGCGCTGACCGGCGTCATATCAGTCTTTTCTTGCCCCAGATGGCAGAGACTGAAAGACAAGCCTAAACCAAAACCAAAAGCCCTGCACCAACATATATACAATATATACAAATGTACAAGAATATATACTACTTACACCACCACCCCTAGAAAACACAGGGGAAGGAGGGAGGGTAGAATTGGACTACCCAACAAGTAATGGATCCTCAGACATCTACATTTTATGGTAGGTACAAAACTTGTACTATGTTCTTCATTCCACATTGCTGCAGTCTAACCATTGGGTAGAATCCCAAAGCAGAGGTAAGGAGGCTGGCAAATCATGGGAAGCAGGAGCTGTCAACATGCCTTGCAAAATGGCTGTGTAAAACCAGCCCTAGATTTAGGAGAATTAAAGAAGGTGGGTAATGCCCAGAAAGTATGCTGACTCAAGTAGCTGCCTCCAAAATATCTTAGTTGCCACCCCCTTAAGTACTGTTGGTGGCAGTAGCCCTAGTGGAATGAGGCCCTAATCCCAGCTGGGATCTCCTTGCCATGATGGGGTAACAAATGAAATGCAAAGCCCAATCCCACTTAGAAATGGTTTGCTTGGAGCACAGGCACTAGGAACTCAAAACAAAAGAACAAACAACTGGACACAGTCATGATTATAGCAAATAATAGCATAACTGCACATTCAGAATATTTTGAAATAACTTGCTGTACACAGAGTCTGCAGTAGTGATATGAATAGTTTGGTTCAAAACCTACATGAAATACCTTAGGCATAAAGGAAAGATTAAATGGTGACAAATACCTATCCCTTGCTGGAAGAAATCAAAAAGTCCCTGCCATGGGGCCTGCAACTCAGAGGCACTTCTTGCAGTAATAGCCAACAAAAAGCGGTCTTCTGTGTGTGTTTCCGTTGTAGTAGCCTTGAGCTCAAAAGGTTGTAAGAGTAAGTTTTCAACACCAAGGAATTGGGGTCCCAAGCAGGGTAGGAGCTCTGTTGGGATCTTATATTCTTTGCCCCTCTAAAACTGCTTGAACAAAGGATCGAAAACAATGGTGGGTCACAATCATAGTGACTGAAATTGCTGCAGCATGAATCTTAATGGAGAAGGACAAACCTTTGTCCATGCTCAGTAAGTGTTGAGGCGCTCAAATTGGAAACAAAGAATCTCAAATTTTGCCACTCCAATAAAATCTCTTCATTTCCTGCATTACACACTTTCCTTGTACACTAGGTCTTCTACTTCCATAATCATTTAAAACATTTGAGGAAGTTTATGGGGAACCTTTCTGTTTCAACACCCAGAATATGCCGAAACTGTTAGATGAAGAAGTGAAGCACGACGCATTTGAGCAGGTGACGATCCTTCTGAGATAACAGATGTAGACTTAGGGTAAAGGCAGGGCTTTACTTACCAGACTCCTTAGTAGTGGGTACCAGTGTTGCGAGGCCAATCTGGAGCTATTAAAATCATCCTTGGCTTGTCTTGTCTGGCCTTGGGAGCACTTATGCTTACGGAGAAGAGGCAGAGGTGGAAGGCATACACATGAAGATTTTTCCAACTGAAAGAAAAGAGGCATCCACTTTCCAAATGTGAAACCCCTTGTGCAAACTTTGGCTAGTGGTTTTAGTGGAAGCCAGGCAGATCTATGTCTGGAGTTCCCCGGCCTGTCAATTTCTGAAATACATGAAGATCGGATTTCCACTGTGGGGGGGAAAAACCAAATTTTAGTTCGCAAGTGCTGGTCTGCTGACTCCTGAGATTTTTGAATTTGAATTTCAGATCCAAAGTCTTCAATAAAGCTAAGTACCTCGTTGGGGAAACTTTTTCTTGCTCCAGTCCAATGTCAGTAAAAGTTAACTATTGTATTTCTTGTGGGAAGCAAATACCTCATAAGGATTTTCATTCTTACTGTATTCCTTACCTAGGCCCTGACCATGACGTTGCTAGTTGTTGGTTTTACGCTAGATTCAACCAACGCACAATTAAGTGTCTGTTCGACTTTGCTTTTCATTACTTTGGCCGAATGTTTTAACTATATAATGCCGTCTGAACAACAGACTACCAGAGTCCATAAAAAGCGCAGGGACAAAGAAAGACTGGTATCAGAGGTCCAAAACAGACTGAAGCCTCTTCTAGGCCTGTTGCCGGTTTTCAGTTTGGTGCTTTCACAGCCCCTGACACCCGCTATCTCAGAGCCACAGGCCGCCTCTGTCTCCCACGTGGAGACAGCTAGGCCTCTGGAAACTCAAGGTATTGGGCCTACAGAAACCATTCCCTCGGATGGGTCTGGAGCCGCTGAGCAGGCATTGGCTTCTGAGGGTGTTTTCAGACCTACACAGAGTACAGTTTTGTACCTACCATAAATGTAGATGTTCGAGGATCCACATTGCTGCAGTCCTAACCATTGGGTTGTCCGCTGTCCAGTCGGCCCGAATACCAAAGTATATGGCTGACGTCGGTCAAGGCGCATTAGACTGATGTCAGGACGTCAGGGTACTAATGCGCATGACCGACGTCATATCCTCAGTCTTTTCTTGCCCCAGATGTCAGAAGACCCTAAAAAGACAAGGCCTAAACCAAAAAACCAAAAAGCCCTGCACCAAACATATATACAATATATACAAATGTACAAGAATATATACTAACCCACACCACCACCCCTAAACACAGAGGGGAAGGAGGGAGGGTAAATTGGACTGCAGCAATGTGGATCCTCGAACATCTACATTTATGGTAGGTACAAAACTGTACTATGTTCTTCATTCCACATTGCTGCAGTCCTAACCATTGGGTAGAATCCCAAAGCAGAGGTAAGGGAGGCTGGCAAATCATAAGGAAGCAGGAGCTGTCAACATGCCTTGCAAAATAGCTGTGGCAAAACCAGCCCTAGATTTAGAGTAGAGAGGAAGGTGGTAATGCTTAGAGAAAGTATGCACTGAACTCCAAGTAGCTGCCTCCAAAATATCCTTAGTTGCCACCCCCCTTAGAAATGCTGTTGAAGTGGCAGTAGCCCTAGTGGAATGAGGCCTAATCCCAGCTGGAATCTCCTTGCCATGATGGGAGTAACAAAATGAAATGCAAAACCCAATCCACTTAGAAATAGTTTGCTTAGACACAGGCTTGCCCTGAGAACTCAAAGCAAAAGAAACAAACAACTGCTGAGACTGCCTGAAATCCTTAGTCCTGCTTAAATAATAACGCAACTGCCTATGTACATCTAAAGTGTGCAAAATCTTTTCCCCCTTATTTTGGGGATCTGCATAGAAAGTAGGCAAATGAATAGTTTGGTTTAAAGCCACACTAGAAACCACCTTAGGCATAAAGGAAGGATTAGTGCGTAATGATACCTATCCTTATGGAAAATCAAAAGGGCTCTACTGCCATAAGGGCCTGCAACTCAGAAACCCTTCTTGCAGAAGTAATAGCCAACAAAAGCAGTCTTCCATGACAAGTATTTCAATTCAGCAGTAGCCGCAGGCTCAAGGTTGTAGAGTAAGTTTTTCCAACACAAAATTGAGATCCCAAGCAGGAGTAGGAGCTCTACGTGGGGGTCTTATATTCTTTGCCCTCTAAGAAACTGCTTGAACAAAGGATCACGAAAACAATGGTGGGTCACAATCATAGTGAGCTGAAATTGCTGCAGCATGAATCTTAATGGAAGAGAAGGACAAACCTTTGTCCAATAACTCAGTAAGATATTGAAGAGCCACACTCAAATTAGGCTCAGAAATCTCCAAATTTTTGCTGCACTCCAAAATAAAAATCTCTTCCATTTTTCTCGTACACTTTCCTTGTACTAGGTCTTCTAGCTTCCATAATCACATTTAAAACTTGTTGAGGAAGTTGAGACCTGCTGTGTTTCAACACAGAATATGCCAGGCTGTTAGATGAAGAGAGTGAAGCTTGACATTGAGCAGGTGACCGTCCTTCTGAGATAACAGATGTGGAACCAAAGGTAAAGGCCATGGAGGCTTCCTACCAGACTCCTTAGTAGTGGGTACCAGTGTTGCCGAGGCCAATCTGGAGCTATTAAAATCATCCTTGGCTTGTCTTGTCTGGCCTTTAGGAGCACCTTTGGAAGAAGAGGCAGAGGTGGAAAGGCATACACATGAAGATTTTTCCAACTGAAAGAAAGAGCATCCACTTTCCAAGCTGTGTGATGAAACCCCTTTGTGCAAAACTTTGGCAGCTGGTGGTTTAGTGGAGAAGCGAACAGATCTATGTCTGGAGTTCCCCATGACACTGTCAATTTCTGAAATACATGAAGATCCAGTTTCCACTGTGGGGATCCATGATTTGTCTGCTTAACACATCTGCTAAGGAGTTCTGTGCTCGGCAGAAACCTTGCCTGAAGAGTTAGTTGCAAGCTGAGCGCAGTCTCCCATAAAATCATTGCTTGCCTGCATAGAGGATAAGAATGTGTTCCCCTTGTTTGTTGATGTACCACATGACAGTTGTGTTGTCTGTTAGAATCAACACCTGCCCTGGAAGAAGTAACTCCTTGAAAGCCATTAATGCAAACTGGACTGCTAACATCTCTTTCATGTTGATATGTAGATGCTGTAGTCTGGCAGGCCACTTGTCTTGTATCCACTTTCCATTTAGATGAGCTCCCCAAGCAATGTCCGAGGCATCTGTCGTTAAAATCTGACTCGCCTCTGGCGGGTCACAGAGAGTCCCTTGTTTAGGTGACATTCCTGAGCCCACCACAAAATTCTTTTTGAATGCAAGGTATTATTTGAATGACAGTGTCCAAATCCTGGCAGTGCTGTGTCCATACATTTTGAGATACCATTGCAGCTTCCTCATATGCAGTTTGGCATTGGGAAGCACCAGAATACAAGATGCCATGAACCCTAAGGCTTGAAGGACTGTCCTTGCAGTCAGCCCGGACTGAAGAGATAGTTGATGGAAGTAACTGGAAAGATTCTTTTGTTTGTCCGGGGTTAAAAAGGCCATCTGGGCTGCTGTATTCAGTCTCACACCCAGAAAGCACATGTCTTGAGAGGGTACTAGACTGGACTTTATTTCGTTCACAGAATACCCTAGGCATCTTAGCACTGCTATAACATATTCCAAATGCTGTAGAAGGTCTTCCTTTTCTTGAGCCAGAATCAGGCAGTCGTCCAAATAAGGATAGATTTGAATTCCTTTTAGCCTGAAGTAAGCTATCACTGGAGCCAGAACCTTTGTGAATACTCTGAGGCGCAGTAGATAAGCCAAAGGGCAATGCAGAGAACTGATAATGAGAATTTCCAGCTCGAAAACGCAGATACTTCCTGCAACTTAGTCTTATAGGCACATGAAGGTAAGCTTCCTTGAGATCTAAAGTTACCATCCAGTGATCTTTGCCCAGCAGAGGTAAAAGCTGTTGTAATCAACATCTTGAACTTGGGAATGTCCAGATAAGTGTTGAGGATAGATAAATCCAAAATTGGTCTCCACGTGTTCCCCTTCTTTGGTACTAGGAACAGGCGAGAATAAAATCCTAGGCCCCTTTCTGGTACAGGGACTGGCTGAATGGCCCCTATTTGGAGTAACAGAGAAATTTGCTTGTGAGCCTCTTTCCTTTGTGGAGGAGGAACGTCTGGCATGCCTTTGAAAGGGGGCAATGTATGGAAGTAAAACCTGTAACCGTGGTGAATGATATCCAACACCCATCTGTCTTGAGTAATTAAATCCCAATTTTCTTTGAAAAGAGACAGTCTTCCTCCCAAAGGAGCTGCCAGGCGAGAATCTACTGGCAGCTGAAAAGGCAGGTCATTGGGTCTGTTTACGAAAGGACTGACCCCTGCCCTCACCAGAAGTCTGAGCAGGTGAACTCCCTGTTCTAGGCCTAAAGAACCTTGAGCTCTGCCCCTACCACGTCTAGACCTACCCCTAGACTGGGAATCATAAGCAGGATATGTCCATCCCTTAGTAGGCCAATTTCTACTAAACTTGGTGGCTGCACCTGCAAAAATCTTTAACAGTTTGCATAGACTTAGCTTTGTCCTCCATTTTCTTTAAAACTGCTTCCACAGGCGAACCAAACAACACATCAGACTGTAAAGGAGCATCCAAAATCCTTGTCTTAACATGCTCAGCTAAATTCTGATCCCTCAACCAGGCATGCCTGCGAAGAACAGAACTAGTGGCAGCCACCCTCGAGGAGGCCTGCACAGCATCAAAACCACATTGCAAAGAATGCTTACCCACTTGTTCAGACACATGAACTAAATCCAGCAACTCTTTACACTCAATACCTTCGCCAAAGCATCCACCTTAGATTTCAATTGTGAAAGGAGATAATTTTGATATTTTAGCATGTGAAACTGACAATTCAACGCCCTCATGGCTAAAGTGGAAGAAGTATACACTTTCTTTCCCCATCTATCCAAAGCCCTTGCCTCTCTATCAGTGGGAACAGGATTTTTAACAACAGAGGCCTTAACACCTTTAGGCCCCTGAGAAACAGTTTCGGGTCTGCCCTAGGACCCTTAAAAAGATACTTATGAGCTTCAGGCACCCTATAGTACCTATCAGGTTTAACAGGGGCAGGAGGCAAAGAATCAGGGTTCAGGGAAGCCTCTGCAAAACATCTTCCACCAGATTCAACCCAGCAGGTATACCTAAGGGCCTACGCTGCCGTAAAAACAACCATCCCCTAAGCCTTGTCCTCGAATCAGAGTAATCTTGGCCTTCCATTTAAAGTGCTCCCTCATGGAATGCAGAGTCTCTGAAAATGAGAAATCCTCAGGAGGAGAAGCTGTAGGAGTGAGTCATCCACATCAGAATCAGAATAAGGAGGATACTCCTGCAAGTCTTCCAGAAGACTCAGAAGCCTCTGAACACTGTTCAAAACTCTCAAACTCAGGTTCCACCCTAGGCCTCTTATCAGGAGGGGGCATAGAACCTCTAATCATAGTAATCAAATCTTCTGCCATTTTAAGCATATGTTTCTTAGGCACAGAACCTGAAGTACTAGGAGAAGCCCCACTGAAGCTAAACTTGGCCTACCTCTCAAAGTTTTGGAAACAGAAGGAGAGGCTCTAACTACCTTGGGAAGAGAGGGAAGAACAGTTACCTGAGAAGCCCCCTCAGCCTGGCCTACCTCCTGAGAGGGCACATCCTGTAACAGTAAAGTCTCTGCCTGAGACTCCAAAGAAACTCCTGGCAAAACCTCTGGCTCCACTGAGCCTTCTAAAGAACCGACGTCCGGGACTGCCGGTTCATCAACCCTAGGCTTTGCTGTTTTGTCCTTGCGCTTTTTGGCGGGCCGGAGCATCCGGCGGCATTTTATAATTACAACGCTTCCCAAACACTAACCTGGCACAGTCTAACCTTCTCTTAATAGTGCGTTTGTTAAATCTAGCACAAGAGCGGCATTCCAACAACGTCGTGCTCAGGCCCTAAACAAGGTATACACAAAGTATGGTAATCCCTATGAGGTATCTGTTTCCCACAAGAAATACAGTTATTCACTTTTTCTGACATCCCGTTAAATACTGAGGCAAGAAAAACCAAAATGTTCCCCAGGGTACCAGCCAACTTTGATTCGGTCTGAAACTCCGACTTCAGAAAATTTCAGAACGCCAACCTGCACTCGCAAAACTGCTTCTGCATCGGACCATGCGGCAAAAAAGACTGAGGATATGACGTCGGTCATGCGCATTAGTACCCTGACGTCCTGACATCAGTCTAATGCGCCTTGACCGACGTCAGCCATATACTTTGGTATTCGGGCCGACTGGACAGCGGACAACCCAATGGTTAGGACTGCAGCAATGTGGAATGAAGAACATCTTACTATCAAGACCTCTTCAGCAGCCAAGGCAAAGTCTAAAACACCTTTAAAGACAAAGAAACAAGTGCAGCATTCTCCTGGACAGTCATTCATGCCAAAGAAACAGATGCTCAGAATAGCCGAGGACCTAATTACTTTGATCAGGGGCTCCCATCCCCCTCCTGATAAAAGGCCTAGGCAAGACACAGACTATGACTCCTGACCAGATTTCTGTTTCTTCTGATTCCTCTTCAGAACAGGGGTATTCTCTTCCTCCATATGAGGACTCTGATGCCGAAGAATCTATCCCTTCAGCCTCTCCTCCTGAGGACTATTCTTTTGGGGAAACCCTGCACACCATGAGGGAACATTTCCATTGGGAGAGCCAGGATTATTCAGAATCCAAGAAAAGGCTCAGACTTTCTTTTATTGCCTCGGCACAGGCCTCTTGCTATCCCCCCTGTACTAGATATTGTTTGTTTTTTCTGAATCCAGTTTGACTCCTGATTCTTTACCCCCTGCACCAGTTAAGCCAGATAGGTACTACAGGGTTCCAGATTCTCATACATTTCTTTATAAAAACCCTGCTGCTGATCCAGAAACTATTTCTCAGAGTCCCAAAGGGGTCAAGGCTTCCCACTGCAAAAAAAACATGTTCCCTCTGATAGGGATTCTAGAGCACTGGACAGATGGGGGAAGAAAGTTTATACCTCTGCTACTTTAGCTGTAAGGGCTTTAACCTGCCAGTTTCATATGCGTAAATATCAACAATATCTAATGTCTTTGCTAAAACAGAAAATGTTTACAAGCTCTGAATGTCCTGAAAACAAGGAAATGCAGGACTTATTGCATGCAGCTGAACAAGTGGGAAAGCATACTTTGCAATGTGGTTTTGATTCATTAGAGGCATCTTGCAGAGCCGCAGTTACAGGTTCTGTCATTCAAAATCATGCTTGGTTAAAAGAACATAGTTTACCTGATCATGTTAAAGCAAAATTATTGGATTCTCCATTACAGCATGATACTTTGTTTGGTGTTAAGGCAGAAGAGGTGTTGAAGAAAATGGAAGATAAAGCAAAATCAATGCAGACACTAAAGGATTTCTTACAGGTTCAGCCACCTAGATTTAGCAGGAACTGGCCTTCTAAAAACTGGTCCTTTCCAGTGTCAGACAGGCCACAAAGAGGCAGATACAGACACCCAAGAGGCAGATCTCAGCCCCAAGGCTCATACAGACCTAAGCAATGGGGTGCTTCATCCCCCAAATGTGGAGAAGACCAATCACAACCTTACAGGAAACAGTCCCAATGAGACAAATGCCAAGCATTTATTTTTTGGCAGCACCCTTAGGGGGAAAACTAGCACTTTTCTCACAAAATTGGCACATTGTCACCCAGGACAAATGGGTTCCGAATATTGTCTCAGGGTTACAGGCTCCACTTTCACACCCTATCAGGGTCAAAAGGTATGCCAGACCTGCCACAAAATAAATGGGCAGAGGCACAGAAACAAATTTCTGCTCTCATGGACATGAGGGCTATTCAAAAAGTACCACAGCAAGAACAAGGGCAAGGATTTTACTCGAGACTTTTCTTGGTACCCAGAAGGGACAAAGCCTGGAGACCAGTACTGGACCTGTCTATACTAAATACTGGATGTTCCAAAATTCAAAATGTTGACACTGCAGCAACTTCTACCCATGCTGGGCAAGAAGGCTTGGCTAGTTACTTTGGACCTCAGAGGCATACCTGCATGTCCCAATCAGACAGTCTTGCAGAAGATACCTCCGATTCATAGCTGGCTCAATGCTTTACCAATTCTCTGCACTGCCCTTTGGCTTATCTACTGCGCCCACGGTCTTCACAAAATGCCTGGCACCAGTAACTGCATTTTGCAGACAAAAAGGAATTCAAATATATCCCTACTTGGACAACTGCCTTATTCAAGCAGAGAGCAAGGACATTCTACTAAAGCATCTGGCATTTGTAAAAAGATTACTAATTTGCCTAGGGTCCACAGTAAACGAAAAGAAAACAAAACTAGTGCCCTCTCAAGAGATAATATTCCTGGGTGCAGGCTTAAATACAACTGCCCAGATGGCTTATTTCACGCCAGACAAGCAAAGGCAACTGACTCATTACTTTCAAATGATGGCAACAAAGACCCAGCTACCTGCAAGAAAAATTCTGCAGGCTTTGGGCTTCATGACATCCTGCAGCCTGCTAATTCCATATGCAAGACTGCATATGAGGAAGCTACAATGGTATCTAAAAAGTGTTTGGACTCAACATTGCCACAGCCTGGAAACAATAATAACTCTTATTCCCTGCCTGCAACCGGAGTTTCGATGGTGGGCACTGGCCTGTCACCACAAGGGACAGCCTTTCACCTTACCCACAGCCAGGCAGACACTAACAACAGATGCATCAGATTATGCCTGGGGGCACACATGGCAGGAAAATTTATTCAGGGCACGTGGCCCACGGACCAAATGCATCTTCATATCAATCAGAGATGCTAGCTACACAGAATGCCCTGACAGCCTTCCAAGGATCTACTCCATCCAGGACATCTGTTACTAAAGACTGACAATACTACAGTTGTGGTACATAAACAAGCGAGGGGGCACACATTCCCACCCCCTCTGCAGGCAAGCCATAACTGTGGAACACAGCACAGACCTTTCAAGTACATCTGCAAGCGCAATTCCTGCCAGGAAAGAAAAATACTCTGGCAGACTAAGCAGAAACCTCATGGACCCTCACGAGTGGAAACTAAATCCACAGGTCTTCAGCATAAGGAAATGGGGATGCCCAGACATAGATCTTTTTGCCTCCCCTCACAACTGCCAACTACAGAGATTCTGCACAAGGACTTATCACTCACAAGCATGGAAAGTGGATACTCTTATCATTCAGCTGGAAAACCCTAACAGTTTATGCCTTTCCACCATTGCCTCTCCTTCCCAAGGTACTCCTAAAAGTCGGACAAGAGAAGCCAAAAATGATTGATTGCCCCAGACTGGCCACGCCAGCACTGGTACCCAGTCCTAAAGAGCTCGTCTCAAGGCCCAGCCTGGACTTTACCTCAAATTCTGCATCTTCTGACTCAACAAAACAATCAGATCCTGCACAGCCAACTCAGAACCTTTAAATCTGGCTGCATGGCAAATAATATAGCCACTCAGAACACGCCTCTCTCTAAAGCTGTTATGGATGTCATTTTGGAAACCAGGAGGTCCAGCACCAGGAAATCTTATGCAGAAAAATGGAAGAGATTCTATGCCTGGAACCAGGCACAAGGACTTGAACCACTTGTTCCAGATATTCCTCAGATTTTACAATACCTAACTGAGATGCTGGACAAAGGCCTATCCTTCTCCTCAATTAAGATCCATGCCTCTGCCATTTCAGCTCATTACAATACAGAACCTCCAATTTTCTCTCATCCACTGCTAAGACAGTACCCCAGAGGGGCAAAAAACACAAGACCCCCAAGGAGAGCACCGATACCTACATGGGACCTCAACTTTGTCTTGGAAAAGCTCACACTGCCTCCTTTTGAGTCAGCCAGTTGAGCTGATATAAAATTCCTATCATGGAAAACTGCTCCACTCCTAGCAATAACTTCAGCAAGAAGAGTCTCAGAGTTACTGCAGGCATTAATGGCAGTGGAACCTTTTATCATTTTTCATCCGGACAGGGTTTCTCTAAGGAAAAATCCAGCATTTATGCCAAAGGTAGTATCCAGTGTGGTTCTTAACCAAACCATTCAATTGCCAACATTTTATCCAAATCCCCAGAATAAAGGGGAGAGACTTCTACACTCTTTGGACATACACAGGCAGCTATGCTTCTACTTGGACAAAACAAAAACTTTCAGAAAAACTGAGCAACTGTGTTTGTAGCATATGCTACAGGATCACAAGGAAAGGCCATCTCAAAGCAGACTATTTCAAAATGGATAGGACACTGTATTCGTTTCTGCTATGCACAGCATGGCAAGTCAGTGCCTAAGAATATTAGGCCACATTCTACCAGGGCAGCAGCCACTTCAGCAGCCTTTCTCAGTGGAGTACCAACCAAGGAAATTTTGGAGGCTGCAACTTGGAGTTCAGTGCACATTTTTACCAAGCATTATCACTTACCTCTTTACTCTAAATCCAGAGCAGGCTTTGCCACTGCAGTTCTACAGGGCCTCATAGCCACTCCTAATCCTATTTAGACCCAGCTGCCCTACCTCAGCTTTGGGATTCAACCCAAGTGTAATGACTGCAACAGTGAAACACGATGAACATAGTACAGTTGTGTACCTACCATAAATGTAGATGTTAGTGTAGTCACTGTTGCAGTCCAGGTTACCCACCCTCCATCCCCCTTTCTTTGCTGGGACTTATCTATACTTCTCTAACCTATACAACTTATGTGGTGTATTTGCTTGTAGATGAAAGTATTTTTATTTTACTGTGTGTTTTTATAAACAATATGTATTGCCTACTTTCTTGGGGGGGCATCTGACATCTGAGGCAAGAAAAACTGAAAAAAATGGCGTCTGCTGCATCTTATATACCCCTGGCACACTGACGTCAGGGAAGAGGCGACAGCAACCAACGCCGGACCAGGACTTTGGAATTCAGGCCGACTGCGGGTAGCCTGCCAGCAGGATAACCCAAGTGCAATGACTGCAACAGTGAATACACTCGAACATCTACATTTATGGTAGATACACAACTGTACTTTTTGTATTTTAAAAACTCACTGTGACTCCATTTGAACCTTTAACCCTACTTGGAAAATTGCGTTATTAGCCATCCCTTCAGCCAGGAGGGTGTCTGAACTTCAAGCCTTGATAGGCCCTCCCCCACTTCCTGGCTTTCCATAAGGGTAGGGTTTCTTTGCATACTAACCTTTCTTTTATGTCCAAGTTTGTGAATGAGTTGTCACGTAACCAAGCTATTCATTTGCCCACTTTTTTTCCCCTCTCCACAATCATCTAGAGATAGTGTTCTACACAGGAGTTTGTTCCTTCAAAATATTTTTAAAGACATGCTTAGGATGCATGCTTTCACAATGTAAATAAGTTGGGCAGTAATGAACAAACGTTAAGGAACAGCAGGCTCACTGCTCATGATAGTGAACTAGAAGAGAGGTTAGACATTAAGGAGTTTTTAATAAGCGGCTATAAGGAAATGGACATTACATTAGTACATTATGAAGTTAAAAGGGGTGGGAATAGCCTAGGAAAACCTTATTTTTCACTACCCCATACATGTAATTGTAAGAAGAATAGCTTAAGTAAAGGGATATCGTTTTTACTTATCTATTCTATAGATAATCGGGGTATTGGTAATATAATACAGAAACATTGGCATATGTTACAAGTGGAACCAGCTATAAATCAGTTAGTGGGGCCCAGTCCACTTTTTGGTTTCAAGAATAAATGGTCTGAAACTTTGTTATCCTAGGAATGGTGGAGAGACCTGAGATAGCACAGGGGAAGTTGGCACGAGGAAATGTGGAGGTTGCTCTGTTTTAATCAATGAGTCAACAATATTTGTACATTCACACACTGGCAGAACATACGAAGTTAGAGCAAAGACAGACTGTAATGCAAAGAACTTGGTGTAATGCAAAGAACTTGGTGTATGTTTCCCTGTGCACAGTCTGTAGTAAGTTTTGCATAGGTAAAACTAATAAGCGTTTAAGGGAGAGAATGAGAGACCATCTGTACTGTGCACATAGGGGTTTAATCTACAGTGCCATTGCTAAACACATGATTGAGAAAGGAGAGAAATGTATTTTTATGATGTTCATCGTGTTTCACTGTTGCAGTCATTACAGTTGGGCTATCCTGCTGGCAGGCTACCCGCAGTCGGCCTAAATTCTAAAGTCTAAGTCCGGCGTCTGTTGCTGTGTCCTCCTCCTCTCTGACGGGAGTGCCAGGGGTATAAAAGATGCAGCCGACGCCATTTTCTTAGTCTTTCTTGCCGCTCTGTACCCGAACCAAAAGCAGCTTGCAAGTGCCGGTCGGCCGACTCCTGAGATTTTCAAATTTGAATTTCAGATCCCAAAGTCTTCGTTAAAGCCAAGTACCCCGTTGGGGAAACCTTTTTTCTTGCTCCAGACCGATGTCAGAAAAAGTTAATAATTGTATTTCTTGTGGGAAGCAAATACCTCATAAGGATTTTCATTCTTACTGTATTCCTTGCCTAGGCCCTGACCATAACGTTGCTAGTTGTCTGTTTTGTGCTAGATTTAACCAACGCACTATTAAGCGTCGGTATGATTTTGCATTCCATTACTTTGGCAGAAGATTCAATTATATAATGCCATCGGAACAGCCAACTACTGGAGTTTATAAAAAGCGCAAATAAAAGGACAGGCATCTGAGATCCAAAACCGGCGACTAGGCTTCCGCTAGGCCTGTCGCTGGTTCTCAGTGAGGCGCTTTCGCAGCCCCTGCCGCCCGCTACCTCAGAGCCACAGGCCGCCTCCGACTCCCACGTGGAGCCGACTAGGCCACTGGAAACTGAAGGTATTGGACACTCAAACTATTCCCTCAGATGGGTCCGGAGCCACTGAGCAGGCATCGGCTTCTGAGGGGGTTTTCAGGCCTACACAGTTATATTTGAAACCTACTTAAGTTTCAAAGGCAAATACTAAAGCATCTCTAAAGACAAACAAGTACAGCGTTCTCCAGGACAGGCCGCCATGCCTAAAAAACAGATGCTTAAAATGGCCGAAGACCTAATTACTTTGATCAGGGGTTCCCATCCCCCTCCTGATAAGAGGCCTAAGGCAAGAGATAAAGGAAATGGAAACCTGGTCTGAAGATTCATATTCTGATTCCTCCTCTGAACAGTAATATTCTATTCCTCCCTATGAGGATTGTGATGCTGAAGAATCTATCCCTTCAGCCTCTCCTCCTGAGGATTATTCTTTTGGGGAGTCCCTGCGTACTATGAGGGAGCATTTCCCCTGGGAGAGCCAAGATTACTCAGAATCCAAGAAAAGGCTCCGAGACTTCCTTTTATTGCCTCAGCACAGGCCCCTTGCTATCCCACCTGTTTTAGACATTGTAGATGTATTTTCAGAGTCCAGTCTATCTCCAGACTCTCTACCACCAGCCCCCTGTTAAGCCAGACAGATACTATAGGGTTCCTGATTCACATAGATTTCTTTATAAAAACCCTGCTGCTGACCCAGAAACCATCTCTCAGGGTCCCAAAGGGGTCAAGGCTTCCACTGCAAAAAACCCTATTTCCTCTAATAGGGATTCTAAGGCCTTGGACAGATGGGGTAAAAAGATTTATACTTCTGCTACCTTGGCTATAAGAGCTTTAAATTGCCGATTTCATATGCTTAAATATCAGCAATATCTTATGTCACTGCTTAAACAGAAAATGTTAACAAATTCAGAATGTGCAGAAAACAAAGAAATGCAGGATTTATTGTATGCAGCTGAACAAGTAGAAAAGCATACTTTGCAATGTGGTTTTGATTCTCTAGAGGCCTCCTGCAGGGCCGCTGTACAGGTTCTGTCATTAGGAGGCATGCTTGGTTAAAAGAACAGAATCTGCCTGATCATGTTAAAGCAAAACTATTAGATGCTCCATTACAGCATGATACTTTGTTTGGTGTTAAAGCAGAAGAGGTGGTGAAGAAAATGGAGGACAAAGCTAAATCTATGCAAACAGTCAAGGATTTCTTGCAGGTACAGCCTCCCAGATTTAGCAGGAACTGGCCTACAAAGAATTGGTCCTTTCCAGTGTCAGGCCACATAGAGGCAGATACAGACGCCCCAGGGGAAGATCACAGCCCAAAGGCTCATACAAGCCTAAACAATGGGGCGCTTCTACCACCAAAAGCGGAGAGGAAAAATCACAGCCATACAGGAAAAGGTCTCGATGACTTTCCCCTGCCAGCACCAAGCACTTGTCTTCTGGCAGCTCCTGTCGGGGGAAAACTGGCACTTTTTTCACAAAATTGGCACATGATCACCCAGGACAAATGGGTCATAAATATTGTATCACAAGGCTACAGGTTCCACTTTCACACCCTGCCAAGGCCAACCGGTATGCCAGACCTGCCACGCAATCAATGGGCAGAATCACAAAAACAAGTTTCATCCCTCATGGACATGAGAGCTATTCAATTAGTACCACAGCAAGAGCAGGGACTAGGATTCTACTCAAGGCCATTTTTGGTGCCCAGAAAGAACAAAGCCTGGAGACCAATACTGGACCTGTCTATCCTAAACACATTCCTGGATATTTCAAAATGTTAACTCTGCAGCAGCTTCTGCTCATGCTGGGCAAGAGGGCTTGGCTTGTGACTTTAGACCTGAAAGAGGCATACCTGCATGTCCCAATCAGACAATCATGCAGAAGAAACCTCAGATTTATAGCTGGCTCAATGCATTACCAATTCTCTGCACTGCCCTTTGGCTTATCTACTGTGCCCAGGGTCTTCACAAAATGCCTGGCACCAGTGATTGCACTTTGCAGACAGAGGAATACAAATATATCCTTACTTGGACGACTTCCTTATTCAAGCAGAGAACACAGCCATTCTACTACAACATCTGGAGTTTGTAAAAAGATTACTAACTGGTCTAGGGTACACAGTAAACTAAAATAAATCAAAACTCTTACCCTCTTGAGAGATAATATTCCTGGGTGCAAACTTAAATACAACTGTCCAGATGGCTTATCTCACGCCAGACAGACAACTGACTATTTATTTCAAAATGTTGGCAACAAAGACCCAGTTATCTGCAAGAAAAATTCTGCAGGCTTTGGGCTTCATGGCATCCTGCATTCTGCTAATTCCATATGCAAGGCTGCATATGAGGAAACTTCAATGGTGTCTAAAAAGTGTTTGGACTCAACATTGCCACAGCCTGGAAACAATAATTACTCTCATTCCCTGCCTGCAACAGGAGTTTCGATAAAGCCTGTAACCACAACATGGGACAGCCATTCACATTGCCCACAGCCAGGCAGACATTGACAACAGATGCATCAGATTATGCCTGGGGGGCCCATATGGCAGGAAGATTTATTCAGGGCACATGGTCCGAAAGTCAAATGCATCTACATATCAATCAAAAAGAGATGCTAGCTGTTCAGAACGCCCTGACAGCCTTCAAGGATCTACTTCATCCAGGACAACTACTGATAAGGATGGACAATACTACAGTTATGTGGTACATAAACAAGCAGGGAGGCACACATTCCTACCCCCTCTGCAGACTAGCCATGAACTTGTGGGACACAGCATTGATTTGCCAGGTACATCTGCAAGCACAGTTCCTGCCAGGAAAGACAAATACTCTGGCAGATGACCTAAGCAGAAACCTAATGGATCCCCACGAGTGGAAATTGGATCCACAAGTCTTCACCATGATAACAAGGAACTGGGGATGCCCAGGTATATACCCATTTGCCTCCCCTCACAACTACCAACTACAGAAATTCTGCACAAGGACTTAATCACAAGCAAGCATGGAAAGTGGATGCTCTGTCTTTCAGCTGGAAAGACCTAACAGTATATGCCTTTCCTCCTCTGCCTCTCTTCCCCAAGGTACTCCTCAAGGTCAGACAAGAGAAACCAAAAATGATGCTGATTGCCCCAGACTGGCCCCGCCAGCACTGGCATCCAGTCCTAAAGAGCTTGTCTCAATGCCCAGCTTGGACATTACCTCAAATTCCTCACTTTTTGACCCAACAAAACAGTCAAATACTGCACAGCCAACTCAGGACCTTAAACCTGGCAGCATGGCGGATAACGTAACCAGTCAAGGCACACCTCTCTCTAAAGCAGTAATGGATGTTATTTTGGAGGCCAGGAGGCCTAGCACCAGAAAATAGGGAGAGATTCTGTGCTTGGAACCAGGCACAAGGTTTTGACACGATTGTTCCAAATATTCCTCAGATTTTGCAATACTTAACGGAGATGCTTGATAAAGGCCTTTCTTTTTCATCAATTAAAATTCATGCCTCTGCCATTTCAGCTCATTACAATACAGAACCACCTATTTTTTCTCATCCATTACTGAGACAGTACCTCAGAGGGGCCAAAAACATAAGACCCCCAAGGAGAGCACCAATACTTGCATGGGACCTCAACCATGTCTTGGAAAAACTCACACTGCCTCCGTTTGAACCAGCCTCTGCAGCTGATATTAAATTCCCTATCCTGGAATACAGCTCTGCTCCTAGCAAAACCCTCTGCTAGACTAGTCCTGAGTTACAGGCACTCATGGCTGTGGAACCTTTTATCATTTTCCATCCTGACTGGATTTCTCTGCGGACAAACCCTACATTTATGCCTAAGGTAGTGTCCAGTGTGGCCCTTAACCAAACAATTAATTTACTTACCTTTTATCCAAACCCACAGAATAAGGGTGAGAGAGAATTCTGCATTCTTTGGACATTCACAGGCAGCTATGCTTCTACTTGGACAGAACCAAAGCTTTCAGAAAGACTAAACAACTAGTGGCATATGCTGCAGGATCACAAGGAAAGCCCATCTCAAAGCAGCCAATTTCAAAGTGGATAGGTCACTGCATTCATTTCTGCTATTCACAGCATGGCAAATCAGTGCCTAAGGGCATTAGGCCACATTCAACCAGAGCAGCAGCCACTTCAGCAGCCTTCCTCAGAGGAGTACCAACCAAAGACATCTTAGAGGCTGCAACTTGGAGTTCAGTGCATACTTTTAGAAAGCACCATCATTTACCTCTCTACTCTAAATCCAGGGCAGGATTTGCCACTGCAGTTCTGCAGGGTCTGATAGCCTCTCCTAATCCTATTTAGCACACCAGCCTCCCAACCTCAGCTTTGGGATTCAACCCAATTGTAATGACTGCAACAGTGAAACACTATTAACATAGTACAGTTACATGTAAAGAAGAGAAAAAATACTAGTGCAATATCTTTTGGTGACAATAGATGGTGCTATTTCCTCACATTTTGTATTGGTGAAGAAAGGAATTATTTTAACATTGCATTTGTAAGCACTTTATTTCTTAAAAGATTAGAATTTATATTGTATTTTAATATTTAGGATTGATGTTTTTAAAGTATTTATGGAATAAAATGTATTATGATATTTTTAAAAATAATTTTAAGTTAGTATTTATTAGCTGAATCCACAAGAATAGAATGTAATGTAGTGATGAATATTTGAGCCCATGTAGGGAATGATTTGTGTATTTGAAATGAAATTAAGGGATTTCATTGGTTTAATATTTTAAAAACAATATAAATGCAATTAAGACAGTTAATTGATTCATCTGATGAAGTCTGAATTGTGTGGACGAAAACGCATGGTTGTATTCAAGGCATTCATGTGGTTGTTACCTTGTGCTGAATAAAGTGTAGATGTTATCCAGTTCGTGCCTGCAGTCTCCGTTATCACAGCATTTCTTCTGATTTTATTAGTGATTTTCGAGTGTTTCCACTTGGTTTGGTTATTAGTTTTTACTGTGGAGAGATTATGGAGAGAGTTTCCCCGATGGGGCAGGACGAACTGGGCCAATCGCGCAAGCTCATTGGCCAGTTAACTGAGCTTATAGACTTGCTTACTCCGTTGTGCCATACCTTGGTGGGGTCAGATTCTAACATTTTGGAAGCTAAAGGAAGCGGAACTGAAAGGTGCTCTATGCATAAGCATAAAAGGAAAAGGGAGCTCATTGGCAGTCATTTTGAAGCCGGCGACCCGAATGAACCGAATGGTGGAACTTTTAACCCAGAGGACACGCCAAGGATTTTGTGCAACAATGCTGGTGAAATATTGGGTGCTGAAACAACGGATGGTGCACATATTGGTTCTTTTTCTAATCGACCGAATTTGCACTTGGTTAATTCAGGTACTTTGTTTGATAAACAACATAAAGAGACTACTGAATGGCTTAAAGTTAACTATTGTTTCAAAATGGACAATGGAGCTCCTCGGGGACCTCCAAACACTGGTTATTTTTCTATAAAAATGGATAAAATTTCGAAATTGATGTTGAAATATAGGACTCTATGTATAGAAAATGCATATCTTTTAGAGTGTATTAATAAGAATATTGTCCCAAAGGGACTTAGAGTGTACAAATATCCCAACAATGTGCAACTGGGCTCGGACTTCCATAAGCAATTATTGGAAGTTTTTAATGATTGTGGATTAGATGTATTAAAATTTAATTATTAAGGAGAATAATAGAAATCAGGATTTGTTACAGAAAGAAATTGATGAATTAGATAAATATATTAAGGAAGATTTAATTTTTAGTATAAGGGAAGAGGGAAAAATATTATAAAATAAGAAATGAAATGGGTATTAAATGCAATGGTTTAATTGATAGGAAAGTAAATAAATTAGAGAGATTATACAAGAATATGAAAATAATACGAGTTATCCTAAACCACCTTTTTCCAGTAGGGTTGGTTATGGATCGAACAAAAGGGTGAATAACAATAATTATGTTGAAAAAAGATTTGACACATAGAATAATGATGAGTATGACCTAGACTTCCCACCATTAGTTAGGGAAGAGAATACTATTTACAGGGAAGTCAATGGGAGGGGAAATTTTCAAGTGAGGGGGGGGGATATTAGATATATATACCCCTGTCCCTAGTCAATACACCCCTCAACAAGAAATATTGGTAGAGGGATTTAGAAACACCTACGATGGATGTCCTTCAAGGATGCATCTGCAGTCCTTACAAATGGGTTGTCCTGTCGTCAGGCAGCCCTTCGGTCGGCCGGATTCCAAAGTCTGGGTCTGGCCTCGGCTGGTGTCGCACTCCACCCGACGTCATTGCTGCAGTTCTTCGGGTATAAAGGCATCAGCCGACGCCATCTTCCTCAGTCTTTCTTGCCGCGTGGCACCCGAAGCAGAAGCTGTTCGCAAGTGCCGGTCGGTCAGAACCAGAGATTACTACTACCGAATACTTCTACTACTACTGAAGACTTCTAAAAAGCTAAGTACCCCGTTGGGGACTCTTTCTTGCCTCAGCCGATGTCAGAAAAAGTGAATAACTGTTTAACTTGTGGGAAACAAATACCTCATAAAGATTTCCACTCTTACTGCTTACCTTGTTTAGGCCCAGACCACGACGTAGCAGCTTGTCTAGCCTGTGCTTCTTTTAACCGACGGACGCTTAGACGTCGGTCGGAATTTGCTGAGGAGTTTTTCGGCTCCAATTTTGCTTATATTAGGCCGTCGGATCCTCCGACTTCGCAAATATCTAAAAAGCGCAAGGAAAAGGACCGATGCTCGCGGTCCGCGGGTTTGGCCGAAACCGCGGTTAAGCCAACCGCGAGTGTCTCGGTTTCGGCTGAAACCGAGCAAGCGGTCCTTCCTTCAGCCGAAAACTTGCCTTCTACCGAGGCCTCTTCCTACCTGGTGGAATCGGCTTCTGAAATCCCTCCTGCTGTTGCAGTTTCTCAGGAATTATCTGACACTATTCCCTTGGATATTTCAACCCCTGCACGTGGAGCTGCTAGGCCACCTGCAGCCATGTCCATTAAGGCCTTTGCCAGGGCTAAAGCAGCTAAAGCTACTAAATCTGTGCCTGCTAAGACCCCCTCTCACAGGCCTAGCTCTAGTTCACAAATGCTTAGTTTAGCAGAGGAACTCATTTCTTTAATCCGGGGATCCCAACCTCACCCAGACAGGGCCTCTCACCCACCTCCAGAGAAGAAGCCTAGAGCAGAGCCCCCTGAGCCAGTTTCCACAGATGATTCCTCTGATGATTCAGATAATACAGACCCTCCAGAGGCTCCTTTCTCCCCTTATGAAGACTCTGATGCTGAAGAGTCCATCCCTTCGGCCTCTCCGCCTGAGGAATTTTCCTTTGGGGAAACCTTGCATGCTATGAGGGAACAATTTCAGTGGCAGGGCCAGGATTTTTCAGACTCCAGAAAAAGGCTTAGAACCTTTTTGCATTTACCACAACATAGGCCTTTATCCATACCTCCAGTTCGTTCTGTTGTAGATGATGCATTTAATGATGCTTGTACTGCTCCTGATTCACTACCTCCGGCCCCTGCTAAGCCCGATAGGTACTACAGGGTCCCGGACACGCATTACCATTTGTATAAGGCTCCTTTTGCAGATCCCGAGACTATCTCCCAGGGACCTAAGGCTGTAGCAGCTACCTCTACCAAAACCCTCCCTCTGAAAGGGAATCCAGGTCCTTAGAGATGGGGTAAAAAAGTTTACACTTCTGCTACTCTTTCAGCTAGGGCCTTGAACTGTCAATTTCACATGATCCAGTATCAAGAATTTATGCTAGACCAGTTAACCAAAAAGCTGTCCTCGGATGAACCTTTAGACAAAAAATCTGTTGAGGAAATGGTACATAACATTCAGCAAGTCAGTAACCATTCTTTAAAATGCAGCTATGATGCACTGGAGGCTTCCTTTAGATCAGCCATGACTGGCACAGTCATCAGAAGGCATGCATGGTTAAAAGAGCAGGCCTTACCAGACCATGTCAAATCAAAACTATTAGATGCTCCCATGGACAAGATCAATTTGTTTGGCTCTCCTGCACAACAGGTGCTGAAGAAGATGGAAGAGAAGGCAAAATCTGTCCAAACAGTGAAAGATTTCTTACAGGTCCAACCTCCAAGGTTTAGCAGGAATTGGCCCTCAAAGAATTGGTCCTTTCCAGACTCCTCCAGAGCTCAGAGAGGCAGGAATAGGCGTGGCAGAAGCCAATCCAGGGGTGCCTACAGGGGACGCCAGTGGCAGGGTAACAACCAGCGAGGTACAGCCACAGACACAGCCACCACCACCACTACTACAGGACAATCACAGTGACTTGGCTCTGGCGCCGCCTACCAGGGAACAACTAGAAGCACCCTTAGGCGGGAAGCTAGCTTTATTTTCAAAAAACTGGCATTACATCACAAGAGACAAGTGGATTTTGCAGACAATAGACCAAGGTTACAGGTTTCACTTCCATACTCTACCAGGGAAGAGAGGAATGCCAAACCTACCTCCAAATCAAAAGACAGAGGCTCTAAAACAAATAACTCAATTATTAAGGATGAGAGCCGTGGAAAAGGTACCATCTATGGAGCAAGTTAAGGGATTTTACTCCAGACTCTTCCTGGTACCAAGAAAAGAAAGCAAATGGAGACCTATTCTCGACCTGTCCGCTTTAAACACTTTCCTCATTGTTCCAAAATTCAAAATGCTGACCCTACAGCAGCTTCTTCCCATGCTGGGCAAGGAGTCTTGGCTGGTAACTCTAGATCTCAAGGAGGCATACCTGCACGTCCCCATACGACCAAATTGCAGAAGATACCTCAGATTTCTTGCAGGATCAGAGCATTATCAATTCTCAGCATTGCCCTTTGGCTTATCTACTGCGCCCAGAGTGTTCACGAAATGCCTGGCATCAGTAATTGCTCATTGCAGGCTTCAGGGAATCCAAATCTACCCTTACCTGGACGACTGCCTGATACAAGCGGACAGCAAAAACAAGCTAGCGGAAGACTTGAAAAGGGTCATTTACCTACTACAAGCCCTGGGATATACAGTCAATATAAAAAAGTCAAGGCTGATTCCATCCCAAAGGATAACCTTTTTGGGTGCGAAGCTGGACACATCGAAACAAATGGCATTCCTAACAGTAGAAAAACAGGAGCAACTCCCTCTCTACTTCTTGGCATTAACAAAGCAGAACCATCTAACAGCAAGAAAAGTCCTGCAAGCCTTGGGCTTCATGGCATCCTGCATAATATTGGTTCCACATGCCAGACTGCATATGAGAAAGTTACAGTGGTACCTAAGGAATTTATGGTCTCAACACAAACACAGCCTAGAAACCCAAATTCCAATAATTCCATGCCTGAAGCAAGAATTCCAATGGTGGGCTCAGGCCTGTCAGTCAAACAAAGGATTGCCCTTCCACAGCACTCAACCAAGCCAAACCATCACAACGGACGCCTCAGACCTCGGTTGGGGGGCCCACATGCTGGACAAGTGCATTACAGGGTTTATGGACTCAAGACCAGCTGCACCTTCACATAAACCTAAAGGAAATGCTGGCAGTAAAACTGGCAATTCAGACATTCAGACCATTTCTTCGACAAGGTAAATTGATGATAAGGACAGACAACACCACAGTGATGTGGTACATCAACAAGCAGGGAGGCACACATTCGTACCCTCTATGCCGGATGGCACTGGACCTCTGGAATGTGGCCCTGAGCTACAACATTCAGTTACAAGCAATTTTTGTACCAGGAAAAGAAAACATTCTAGCAGACATATTAAGCAGGACTACCACGGATGCCCACGAATGGATGCTGCATCCGGACATCTTCAAAACCATTACAAGAAAATGGGGACTCCCAGAAATAGACTTATTTGCATCCCCTCACAATCACCAGCTAAAGAAATTCTGCACCAGGACGTACCACCCACTTGCTTGGAAGGTGGACTCCCTATCTTTGAGTTGGAAGAACCTGACAGCATATGCATTCCCACCACTTCCTTTGATGCACAAGGTGCTATTGAAGATCAAAGAGGACCGTCCAAGGATCATTCTGATAGCTCCAGACTGGCCAAGACAGCATTGGTACCCATTACTGAGGAGCATGTCTCGGGAACAAATGTGGCCCCTACCCCTAGTTCCCTTGCTGTTAACACAGAACAACTACAACACCCTGCATCCAAACCTGAAAACTCTGCAGCTGACTGCCTGGAACATTGCATGAGACAAATTAACCCAAAATTATCCCAAAGGGTTAAAGACATTATCTTGGAAGCTCGCAGACCCTCAACAAGGAAAAATTATTCAGCAAAATGGAAAAGATATCTCATTTGGAGTACTGCAAAAGGAGAAAATGTGTCACTGGTAAACATAGCCAACATCCTGGAATACTTGGCAGAGCTCTTCCACAAAGGTCTGTCCTATTCTTCCATTAAGATTCATGCATCCGCTATTTCAGCAGAATGCGACTTGGATCCTCCAGTCTTCTCACATCCTCTGCTCAGGCAGTTTCTGAGAGGAATTAAAAATGTAAAACCACCTAGGAAGCCACCATTGCCTGCATGGGACTTGAATTTTGTGCTAGAAAAATTGACACTTCCTCCTTTCGAACCAGCAGCAACAGCAGAATTGCAATACTTATCATGGAAAACTGCTTTCCTGCTGGCAATCACTTCAGCAAGAAGGGTATCTGAGCTACAGGCATTAATGGCAGGTATGGGACCTGATGGTGTCCCCGGCTGTGTGCTCCACGAACTCAACGAGGAATTAAACCCACAGCTAGGACAGCTGTTTAATCATAGTCTTGCCTCTGGATACGTACCCAGGGAGTGGCGCACTGCAACTGTGGTCCCACTTCACAAAGGCGGTGCCTCCACCGACCCTGGAAATTACCGGCCCATTAGCTTGACAAGCCTTATCTGCAAAGCCATGGAGAGGATCATAATGGACCTCATAAATAAAGACATAGGGAATTTGCAGACCTTGGATCCATCCCAGTTTGGCTTTGTCAAAGGCAGATCATGCCTTCTAAACTTGGTTGACTTTTTCAAAACAGTCACCAAAGCCATTGATGAGGGAAAGGCTGTCCATACAGCCTACCTCGATCTGGCGAAGGCCTTCGATACAATACCCCACTCGGGTATCATTGAAAAACTCATCAGCTTAAATGTTAACCCATACATCACAAGATGGGTTGCAAACTGGCTGAGTGACAGAACACACAGGGTCAGAGTTGCTGGTGCCATGTCTGACTCAAAGCCTGTTACAAGTGGTGTACCACAGGGCTCAGTCCTGGGCCCACTATTGTTTGGCATCTACTTTTCCGAAGTACAAGCAAACACAGGAGGGTTATGGCTGACAAAGTTTGCAGATGACTGCAAACTGGGCGCCATAGTAGAAAACACATCTGATACAGATATCCTTCAGAAGGGTCTCACAGAAACGGATAACTGGTGCCAGAGCCATGGCCTAAAGTTAAATGCCAAAAAATGCATAGTCATACACTTCGGGAAAAACAAGATTCCCCCTAGCTACCAAATAGGTGGCAATCCACTGAGCACAGAAGAAGTTATCAGGGACCTGGGGACCCAAGTTGATAGTAGTCCATCATTCGACACCCATGTAGCCAAAGTAGTTAGGAAGACCTTCTACATTGCCCACCTTATCATGAAGGGATTCTCATCTAGATCAAGGGAGGTCATAGTCTCCCTATACTCCTCACTCATCAGACCAATGATGGAGTACAATGCCCCATTCGGAATGTATCTGACCCGACACTTGCAGCAGCTTGAGAGGCCACAAAAGTTCCTCACCAAAAGGATAAAGGGTCTCAAGCATCTGTCCTATGCTGCCCGACTGAAAGAACTCCAACTCTATTCAGTCGCTTACCGCCTGCTCAGAGGTGACCTTTGCCTAACATACAAGGCCATGTCAAACCCAGATTTGATGAATATGCTTCACCTCAAAAAATCTAGATCCATCAGAGCCACAAGGGCGGGAGACTTAAACCTTGACACGGCTATTAATAGGACGTGCTGGAGGGATAGATTCATCACCCAAAGACTCCCTATGCTGTGGAACAAAATCCCGGTATATGTGAGGCAGAGCACCTCGCTGGCCTTGTTCAAGAGAAATCTTGACCAATGGATGGGAGATCGCAGATATACCCCAGGGATTACCTCAGTGTCACTGCTCGACAGAGGCACAGCAAAATAATGGGTATAGTTCCCCATACTAAAGGGGTGGCGTAAGCCACAAAACTATGGGCTAGGCTTGTAAATGCCCTCGGGCAGATAGCCTAGTATGAACCTATGAACCTATACAGCCCTTTCTCATCTTCCATCAAGATAGTGTCCGTGAGAACAAATCCTACTTTTATGCCTAAGGTGGTCTCCAGAGTATCTTTAAATCAGGCTATCCACCTACCTACATTCTTCCCCAACCCACAGAACAGGGGAGAAAGACTGTTGCATACCTTGGATGTACATAGACAATTACGCTACTACCTGGACAGGACCAAGGGCAATAGAAAAACTGACCAGCTACTGGTAGCATATGCAACAGGAAGGGAAGGAAAAGCAATTTCAAAACAGACAATCTCTAAGTGGATAGGAAATTGCATTAGATTTTGTTACGCCTACCATGGAAAGAAAACTCCAGAAAACATCAGGTCTCACTCTACAAGGGCTACAGCCACTACCACAGCTTTTCTACGAGGAGTGGCTACCAAAGACATTTTAGAGGCTGCTACTTGGAGCTCCGTGCATACATTTGCCAAGCATTATAATTTACCTTTATACTCTAGATCCCGAGCAGGTTTTGCCACTGCTGTTTTGCAAGGGATCTTAACTACACCATAATTTTATTTTTCCTCCTCCCCCAGTTTGGCTATGGTAGTCTACCCATTTGTAAGGACTGCCGATGCATCCTTGAAGGACATAGTACAGTTTTGTACCTACCATAAACGTAGATGTCCAATAGGAATGCATCTGCAGTCAGGATTACCCACCCACCTTCCCCTCTGTGGTACTCCTAGGGTATTTGCCCACCTTATAGCTAGCTGGGGGAATCTATTATGGTGTATTTGTTTGTATATATGTACATACATGCTTATTTTTTGTTTGCTCTCTACTATTTGGAATCATTGGCATTTATCCAAATTAAGCCTTCCTAGAGGGCACCTGGCATCTGGGGCAAGAAACACTGAGGAAGATGGCGTTGGCTGATGCCTTTATACCCGAAGAACTGCAGCAATGACGTCGGGTGGAGTGTGACACCAGCCGAGGCCAGACCCAGACTTTGGAATCCGGCCGACCGAAGGGCTGCCTGACGACAGGACAACCCATTTGTAAGGACTGCAGATGCATTCCTATCGGACATCTACATTTATGGTAGGTACAAAACTGTACTTTTTTCCATATACAATTTTAGTAACATTCCATTGACTAAGGAACATTTTAGTCTTTTGAGTAAGGGACTCAGATATATTCCATATGTTAAGGGTGACCTAACTAGGACTATTTTAGATATAAAAATGTTAAGAAAAATTAATTTAGAAATGATATTTTCCAAAAATATAACAAATAACACTACTTATAATCATCAAGAATTAGTACGTAGATCTACATATAACCCCCCGATACACCCCCAATTAAAAAATTTTGAACTTATGTTAGAAAAAGAAGTGAGAAATATGGACAAGAAAGTTAAATATAAAGCAAATCTCAGTACAGATGAGAAAATAATTCTGGATAATATGACTATTAATACCAGAATACGTGTTATGAAACCAGATAAAGGTGGGGGGATTGTGATTATGGATATAATACATTATGAGGGAAAAATGAACCAAATATTAAGGGATGAAAATCAATACAATTGTGTTTCTAAAAATTAAGTGTTTTTGGCATATAATAAAATTGAAATAGCATTAAAAGATATGTTATACGAAGGTGTTATTGATAAAAAAATGTATGCCTATTTTGAATGTAGAGAAACCCAAAATCCCTATTTTTGGAATACCCAAAATCCATAAAAATTCTGAAGACCCCCTCACTTAGACCTATAGTATCTGCGGATGGCTCAAAAACATTGCCTTTAGCTACATTTGTGGATACTAAGGTTAAACATATCTGGGTTAATAATAAAATAATACTAAAGGATTCCTGGTATTTATTAAGAGAAATTTCACCAGAATTATATTCTGATAACTTATTTGTTACTATTGACATTATTGATCTTTTTTCATGTATACCATATGAGACAGGTATGAAAATGTTTGAAGAGGTAGTTTTCCATGATAAAAATGTATCCCACAGGGAAAAGGTAGCAAGTACAGGCCTCATGGATTTGGTCCTACAGAATAATTTTTTAGTTTTCAATGGTGAATTTTTTCAGCAAATTCAGGGGGTAGCCATGGGAGAGCTGCCTGTGCTCCTACATTTGCTAATATAATTTTGTCAAAGTGGGAGGAAACATTTATTTTACGTTCAAAGTTCAATTCTTGTTGGATGCTATATCGCAGATTTATAGACAATATAGTTATATTTTGGACAGAAAGTAACATAGAATTTGAGGAATTTATAGAATGTATAAATAATAGTACTAACTTTCTAAAATTTACCTACAATACATCTTATGAAACCCTGCAATATCTAGATTTGGAAATTTATAAGTCTGACAATAATAAATTGGAAACTAGAGTACATAGAAAGCCAACCTTTTGTAATTCTTTCCTTCACTATAGTAGTGCACATCCAGCACACTGTAAAAGGAATATAGTGAAGGGACAATGTTAGAGGTAGCAGAATGACAAGTTTGGATAGTGATTTTATTAAATGTAATTTTCTTGAAAATATGTTCATAGATGGGGGTATCTTAGGGAATTTATTAATGTTATTAGAATGGAGGTAGAAAAGGGTGGAGAAAATAAATTTAAACCTATTAAAGGGATTGTTAATCCTGATTTAATACATAATTATAATGAGTGCAAAGAGATGGAAAACAGAGGTGAATTTCAACAAGCCCTAGTTTTGGAATTTAATGCAACTAATAACATTTCCAAAAAGAGTTGGAAAAATGTATCTCCCTCACTGACTTGGAGAATGTGCCTAAAATACCCAAGGTAGTTTATAATAATTCAAGAAGTATAAGGAATATATTAGAAAATAAGAATAATAATAATTCCAACTCATGCAGGAATGGTGAAAGGAAATTAGGCACCTTCCAGTGTGGAAGGTGTAATCAGTGTGAATTTTTTATTAATAAGGGGGATATATTTTTGGAAAGTAGAAATAGGTGGATAAGGAGCAAAGGATACTATAATTGTGACACTAAGGGGTTAGTATACCTTGCCTTATGTGGACAATGTAATGCTTTTTATGTGGGGAAAACGGAGAGAACACTAAAGAAGAATATATGAACACATTTATGGTATATCTAAAGGTAAAGAAACAAATGCATTATTTAAACATTCTAAAGTATGTGTAGGTTATAAATTCTTCTTTTTGGTTTTGGAACAGATTAAGAATGATATTAGGGGTGGCCCATGGGAAAAAAGAATAGTGTGTAAAGAATTATGGTGGCAAGTAACCCTGGAAGCAGGAAAATTCCCAGGGTTAAATGACTATCTTTCTATTTTGCCACTATTAAAGATAAGGGGTACAAAAATGTAAAGAAAAAATACTAGTGCAATATCTTTTGGTGACAATAGATGTTGCTATTTCCTCACATTTTATATTGAAGAAAGGAATTATTTTAACTTTGCATTTGTAAGCACTTTATTTCTTAAGATTAGAATTTATTATATTTTAATTAATATTTAGAATTTATGTTTTTAAAGTATTTATGGAATAAAATGCATTATGATATTTTTTTAAAAATCATTTTAAGTTAGTATTTATTAGCTGAATCCACAAGAATAGAATGTAATGTAGTGATGAATATTTGAGCCCATGTAGGGAATGATTTGTGTATTTGAAATGAAATTAAGGGATTTCGTTGGTTTAATATTTTAAAAGCAGTATAAATGGAATTAAGACAATTAATTGATTCATCTGATGAAGTCTGAATTGTGTGGACGAAAACGCATGGTTGTATTCAAGGCGTTCATGTGGTTGTTACTTTGTGCTGAATAAAGTGTAGATGTTATCCAGTTCGTTCTTGCAGTCTCCGTTATCACAGCATTTCTTCTGATTTTATTAGTGATTTTAGAGTGTTTCCACTTGGTTTGGTTAATAGTACAGTTGTGTACCTACCATAAATGTAGATGTTAGAGTGTATTCACTGTTGCAGTCCAGGTTACCTTCCCACCATCCCTGTTTTACTTTGCTGGGACTTAACCGTACTTCTCTGTTCTATACAACCTATGTGGTGTATTTGCTTGTAGATGAAGGAAAAGTTGTTTTTTGTGCATGCATGCTCATTAGCATAACTTAGCCTACCATTTTAGGGGCACCTGACATCTGGGGCAAGAAACACTGAAGAAAATGGCGTTGGCTGCATCTTTTATACCCCTGGCGTTCTGACGTCAGGGAGGAGGCGACAGCAACTGACGCCGGACCTACATTTTGGAATTCAGGCAGAGTGCGGGTAGCCTGCCAGCAGGATAACCCAATTGTAATGACTGCAACAGTGAATACACTCTAACATCTACATTTATGGTAGGTACACAACTGTACTGTCTCGTGTTGGAAGTTATACCCCCTAGTGTTAGGAGAGGGGATTTGACCAATGCTACAGAAAGGGGATTTGACCACTGCTACAGAACAGGCCGAGTTGAGATGGATATTTAGACTGAGAGCACATCAGGGCTATGGGTTAAATTGTTTCTATATAGCCAGCCTTAAAATCCAGAAGGCTGAAGAAATAAGTTTAAAAATGTTTAAATGTAGAAATGTTAAGTTGTCAATCTCGCCTTCATTCTTGCTGGATGGGTTCGGAGCCGATCCTCGGCTCCGTCTCGGCACTTGCTAAGCTTGAGAGTCATTTTTACCAGCTCGAGGCAGCCCCATAACCCATGATGCAAGGCGGTAATTACCCAGATCTTATTTGCCACTTCGCTAATGAGGTCATCCTTTTTACCAGCTCCTGGTAAGTGATTACTTCTTGCTATTTGTAAGGTTTTAGGTGTCTCACAACTCTAAATTTTAGTCTTTATATCCCTTCCGTGTACTTTATTCACTTAGCTCCATACCCTTTTCCCCTTAGTTCACTTAGTCATAGTTTCAGTGTTTCGGGCCTTAGGCCTTTCCCACCCTCACAGTTCCTGTCAGGATTTCTTTCAGGTGTGTGTGTGTTGTATCACTGTTATAATAATAACTATTTTATTAGTTATTAATAATATATTTCAGTTGTTAGTGTCTTTGTTTGGTCTGGTGTGTGTGTGTGTTTTAGGACTGAGACATGTCCAGAGATACTAGGGTCTCAGGTTTCAAGAAGTGTGACTCGTGCTGTCAGAAGATGTCTCTGACAGACGGTCACACTTCTTGTATTTATTGCTTGGGACCCCTACACCTGCAGGACTCCTGTGCTATATGTCATTCTTTCAGCCAGAGAGTCCTGCAGGAACGTAGGAATAAGTTGATCCTCAGGGGTCTTCTTAAACCAGAGAGCTCCCCGGCTAAGGTCGGCTCCGGGAAGCCCTCCAAGCCTCCCAAGACCCAGGCTTCGGTGTCCAAGTCTGTGGTCCTGGTTCCGACTCCGCCGGAGTCGACATCGGCTCCATCCAGAGCCGATCTTTCCTTCTTAGAGGCTTCAGTACCGGAGCCGGTCGGCGCCGATACCCTGGCTTCGGCACCTGTGTCGGCTCCGTCTGGAGCCGACACCCTAGCGTCGAAGCATGTCTCGGCTCCAGCTGGAGCAGAGATATCTTTGCCTCCTCTTGGAGCCGACAAGTTGTCTGCTCCGCCTGGAGCCGAACGTTCTTCGGCTCCGATGGCTCCGTCCAAGAAGAGGTCTAGATCTCCTTCTTTGGAATCTATACACTCTGCTCCAGCCTCTCCCTTGCTTTCGGAGCGGAGCCATCGGAGTCTATCATCGAGGTCTTCCAGGCTCTCAGACCACGACTTAGAGAGAGTGGTGAGCAGGCTATTAAAATCACAGGCACTAGCCCAAATGCTCCATAGCCAGTCTCATCAGACGTCCACTATTCTACACCCCCCTGAGATTCCTCCTTCGACTCTCCTACAGAGCTCTGAGCCGGAGATTATTGGTACCGGGACTGTTGCTGCTTCGGAGCCGATACCACATCTTTCGGCTCCGTCGTCCTCGACTCCTATCTCCTCCTTGAGACCTTTCTTGGAGGGATCCGGCCGGGCTTCCTGGTCGGTTCCGAGGGGGCCAGAGGCATCGGGCCCTTGTCCGACCCGTCTCCCTCTCGGAGCTTCGGCCTTGGTGAGCTCGGCCCCGACATCTGCTTTGGAGCCTTCCCTTTCGGTGAGACCAGGGATCCCTGTTTCTTCGGAGCGGGATCTCTCGGCCCTCCCTGGAAGGGGAGCCTTCGAGGTGATGAGGAGTGTGCTAGCCCCAGAGCTTAGCCAGCAGTCTGTTCCTTTAGCTCCTCCCTCTATGGTGCCTGTAGATGCCTCTTCCCGCTCTCTTGCTCCCGGACCCAGAGATCCATCGCCCCAGGTTTCCCCATTGGGAAGGACTTCCTCTTCCGAGGTTTCTCCTGATCCTTCAGGTGAACCCCCACGTAAGTGGACCTGCAAGAGGAAGCATTTAGACTCCCCTGAATCTACATCATCAGATACCGATTTAGATGAGTCTGAGGGGTCCCCAAGATCTCCCTCTGAGGATGTCTCCTTTTCAGACATCCTTGAACTCCTGAAACAGAGGGGGAACTGGCCCTCCATTAATCCCTCCGAGGATGAATCGGTATACCTGGAGGCTTTTGGATCTTGACCCTCCACCTCCTGGGTGTCTCCGCCTTTCGACCCCCTCATGGAAGTCATAGCTCGAAAGGCGTGGGCATCTCCTGATTCGGTGGAACCAGTCCCCAGGAGACCTTCAAAGTTTTACGGCCCCCACTGAAAAGCAGTTTCTTACTAAGGGTGTCCCGGTTGATGCCATGGTGGTGGCGGCCGCCACCAAAAAGGAACTTGCAGATCCTTCCGTGCCAGTCCATCCTCCTAACAAAGAATCTAGGTCCATATGGATAGGTATGGCAAGCGGATGTTTTCCTCAGCGACCTTCGCTATGCGTTCGCTGAATTATTTATGTCACTTCACCAGACTTTTGAGAGACATCCTCAAAGAATTGGGAGTAGTAGTACAGGATCAGTCAGCGGCAGGGGCTCAAGAAAAGATTGCCTCTCAGCTGGGAATCCTTAATTCCATAACCAACTCCTCCATGCGGCTCATTTCTTATGCAGCCGATGGGGTGAGTAGAGCAGCAGGCACAGGAGTAGCTCTCAGACGTCAGTCCTGGATGCGGCTCTGTAATGATGGGACAACATTGTTTGGCCCTCAAGTGAAGGACACTTTGACCAGGTGTGTGCAAGACGGCAAGACTCTTTCTGCCGTAGGAGTCCGTTTCTCCACCCCTTCTAGACCTTATCCCAAAGGTCAGAAGGGAGGGAAAATGTGGTTCCGAAAATCTCAAGGAGTCATGCCTGACGCACGTGGTCAATTTACCCCCAGAGGCAGAGGGGGTAATAACAATAGATGCCACCCTAGGAGCAGAGGAGGTCCGCAGAACCAGGGCAGCAGAGAGCCTCTCTCTGACAAGCCCGTCCAGCATCCCTGAGGTGTTGCCAGACTGTCCACCCTTGGAGGCAGTCGGGGGAAGATTGTCGCTGTACCCAGAAGCCTGGTTTTCCCTCTCTCAAGACAAATGGGTACAGTCGATCATATCCGAGGGTTACAAGATTCCTTTCGAGGAAAGCCCTTCCTCAAAAGGTTCCCTTCCAGACGTTCCACCCGGTCTAAGGGAAATTGCAAAACTAGAAGTTTCAAAGCTTCTAAAAAAAAGGGCCATCCAGCCAGTACCAGCAGATCATTTAGGGTCCGAAATCTACTCAAGGTTCTTTTTGGTCCCCAAAAAGACGGGAGACTGGAGACCAATATTAGACCTCAGCAGGCTCAACATGTCTGTCAAAAAGACACGATTTCAGATGGTTACACTTCAATTGATTTTGCCTTTTCTGGGCAAAGACAACTGGATGTGCTCCATAGACCTTCAGGATGCGTACTATCATATAAAAATCCACAGACGCTTCAGAAGTTTTCTCCACTTTCGGCTGGGGACCAGTCATTTTCAATTCAGAGCCCTGCCCTTTGGTCTCACTACAGCCCACAGAGTGTTCACCAAATGCATGGCAGTGGTCACGGCTCACCTGAGACGTCAAGGGTTCCAGGTGTTTCCGTATCTCGACGACTGGCTCCTCTCAGCCACCACCAGGCATCAACTTCTCCAAGCCAATGGTTACACTCTACGTCTCTGTGGTCACTTAGGAATCTCAGTCAACTTCAAAAATTCTTCCTTATCGCCCTGCCAATCTATTACCTTTATAGGCGCAAATCTAGACACTACTCGGATGTCAGCAAATCTAACAAGTCAGAGAATGCTAGATATCCAAAACCACGTTTGGATCATCCTATCCAGCAAAAGTGTACAAGCCAGGTTGGTCCTGAAAGTGTTGGGCCTCATGGCAGCTGCCATCACACTTCTTCCTCTGGCCCGTTTTTACATGCGTCTCCTACAATGGATGTTATTTACTCAATGGTCCTTCCAGCAGCTTCCCATGCGTCACAAGATCCTGGTGACACAAACCTGCAAGAACCATCTATCCTGGTGGACTTATTCTCCTCTAGTCCATCAGGGCAGACCTTTTGTTCCCCCGGCCCCGGTAGCCACGGTCACTTCGGATGCCTCCCTGATCGGGTGGGGGGGGGGCATTATCAGGGCAGGATGGTTAAGGCACGTGGCAACCATTCGAGTACCACCTGCACATAAATGTCCTAGAGATGAGAGCAGTGCTTTTAACGT
The DNA here is from genome assembly GCF_019279795.1 of Protopterus annectens. Lineage (NCBI taxonomy): Eukaryota > Metazoa > Chordata > Ceratodontiformes > Protopteridae > Protopterus > Protopterus annectens. Next base: position 180,544,398 of record NC_056735.1, read on the forward strand.
TGCAAGCCCTCAACGACTTTCTTCCTTTAGGGACTATTGCAGTTCACACTGACAACATGTCCGTTGTGTGGTACATCAACAAGCAGGGCGGAACCAAGTCCTACCCCTTGTGTCGAGAAGCTCTCAGACTTTGGCAATGGGCAATCTCCTCTCATCGGTTTCTGGTAGCAACGCATATCCCCGGGAAAACCAACATAGTAGCGGACAGATTGAGCAGAGCTATACTCATGCCTCACGAGTGGTCTCTCAACCAATCCATAGTGGAGGAGATTTTTCAGAAGTGGGGCCGCCCATGCTGCGATCTTTTTGCTACACCGCAAAACAGCAAATGCCCAGACTTTTTCTCTCTTCCCACTTCCGGGCCATCCCCCCAGAGACACTCTTACCCAAGATTGGCCCCGGGGACTCCTTTATGCTTTTCCTCCCTTTCCTTTGATACCACAAGTACTCCAGAAAGCTACCGTCTTGAGAGCCAAAATGATTCTCATTGCCTCTTACTGGCCTCAACAAATTTGGTTCCCGTTCCTTCATCGCCATCTTTTGGTGCAGCCTTGGCATCTGGACCCAGTTCCGGATCTTCTGATCCACCAGTCGGGTCAACTGCACCGGTCCGTTCCTTCCCTCAACCTCACAGCTTGGTTGCTCCACTTCCTTCCTTAGCCAGGCTTCCTATGATCTCTAACCCCGTTAGAGATATCATAGTAGCTTCTCTTAAGTACTCTACCAGGAGGATTTACTCTAGCAAGTGGAAACGCTTCTCCTTTTGGGCTAAATCTAAGAACATAGACCCCTTTACTGCCCCTATTCAGTCGGTCTTGGATTTCCTAGCGGAAATTTTTCACTCAGGTTCTTCGTCTTCTACAGTCAAAGTTCAGTTGGCGGCAATCTCGAATTTCCATGTCGGGTTTGCAGACCACAACATTATGTCCCACAAACTTTGTAAAGCTTTTCTCAAAGGAGTGTTCCTTCTTAAACCCCCTGTTAGAGATCCTCCACCACAGTGGGACCTAAATTTAGTGCTGACATCCCTGATACTTCCCCCTTTCGAACCGGCTGCTTCATGTTCATTAAAGTTTCTTTCTTGGAAGACACTTTTTCTGGTCGCTATTACCTCGGCTAGATGAGTGTCTGAACTTCATGCCCTCTGTGTTCGTCCCCCTTATTTGGTCTTTCACAAGGACAGAGTATCCTTGAGAACCAATCCATCTTTTTTGCCCAAGGTTGCTTCTAAGACAAATTTAAACCGATCCATTGATCTCCCTGTATTTTTTTCCAAATTATTCTAACAGGGCGGAACAAAAATTGCATTACCTAGATGTTCATCGCCAGCTCAGATATTACTTGGACAGAACAAAACAATTTAGGAAATACAGTCAGCTCTTCCTTTCTTATGCTGAAAATAAAAAAAGGTCTCCCTGTTTCTAAAGTGACCTTATCCAGATGGCTATCTTCCACCATTTCTGACATTTATCAGCTTAGGGGCAAACAGCTGAACTCGAAACCTAAAGCTCATTCCACAAGAGGTCTAGCCACTTCTACAGCTTTTCAGGCTAGACTACCCTTAGATACTATTTGTGCAGCAGCCACTTGGGCCACTCCTCATACCTTCGTTTCTCATTACAAATTGGATTTGGCCTCCAGGGACAGGGCAAGCTTTGGTTCCACTGTTCTCAAGAGTCTGTTCTATTGAGCCACCCAGGATAGAGGTGCTAGGAACGCGGTCCCATCCAGCAAGAATGAAGGCGAGATTGACAACTTAACATTTAGAAGTTATGTACCTACCATAACGTTCCATGTTAGTTGTCTTCTCTCGCCTTCTTTCTTGCGTCCCTCCCTCCTGTCCCCCTAGCCTGGACAGACCTTGATCTCTGCTTTTCTCTAGAAGAGTTTTCTTCCTTGGACACCAGATAGTTATTGTCCTTGATTACCTGGTTTCCCCTACAGCCTTTTTAGGTTAGTTGTTTCTCTTTCCTTAGTAGAAAGTTTTTATAGGCAGTTTTTCCTCTAGATACCAAACGAGATCTGGGTAATTACCGCCTTGCATCATGGGATATGGGGCTGCCTCAAGCTGGTAAAAGTGACTCTCGAGCTTAGCAAGTGCCGAGACGGAGCCGAGGATCGGCTCCGAACCCATCCAGCAAGAAAGAAGGCGAGAGAAGACGATTAACATGGAACGTTATGGTAGGTACATAACTTCTAATTTTATTGCATTGCATGTTTTCTGTGATGTAAAGCGGTATATTTGTAAAAAAGTTTTTTAAAGTAGACAGAGTGCTAATGACTTAACTATGCTTAGTCCTTGAATTGTACTAGTATCAAGTAATTAGTTACTGAGCAACCATAATTGTCTGTGTCTATTGGTTGGGGTGGCCCAGGGGAATAGTAGCTTTGTATTTAGTTTATGGTGTTTTAGTTGAGTATGATCTGAAGAAGCAAAGTGGATGTTCATCGTGTTTCACTGTTGCAGTCATTACATTTGGGTAATCTGCTGGCAGGTTGCCCTCAGTCAGCCTGATTAACCGAGTCTTGGGTCCTGCATCGGTTGCTGTCACTTTTTTTCCATGACGTCAGGGCTATAAAATGTGCAGCCAACACCATTACATCAGTCTTTCTTGCCGCGCGGTGCCTGAAGCAGTAGCAGTTCAAGTGCCGGTCGGCCGACTCTTGATATTTTCTTTTTAGAGTTACAGAACCAAAGTCTTCAACTTAAAGCTAAAGTACCCCATTGGGGAAACTTTCTCTTGCTCAGTAAAAGTTAATAATTGTATTACTTGTGGGAAGCAAATACCTCATAAGGATTTTCATTTGTACTGTATTCCTTGCTTAGGCCCTGACCATGATGTACCTTGCTATCTGTTTTGTGCTTCATTTAATCAGCGCAGTATCTGTCGTCAGTACATTTTTGCATCAAAATATTTCGGTTCTCTGTTTAATTATCCAGAAATGACATTAGTCAGCCATCCGACTACCTGAATTCCAAAAAAACGCAAAGAAAGCGGCCGTTTAGGTCCAAAACTGCCGCCGACTCTTCTAACCCAGTCGCCAGTTCACCGGTACTCAGTGAGGCGCTTTCGCAGCCCTTGATAACCCGCTACTTCTGATTCTCAGGCCTCTACTGAGACCCATTCTGAGTCCAGTATGCCGCGAGATGCTTCACATTTGGAACCCGCGGATGTCTCTACCTTGGTTGGGTCAGGAGCCGCTGAGCAGGCACCGGCTTCTGAGGGTGTATTCAGGCCTACAGACTTGCATATTAAACAGATTCTGACTTCAGTGCTAAGGCCTAAATCTCTATCTGTCTAAAAAACCGACGCCCAGGCCACATGTTCAGGCCCCTATGTCTAAAAAAACAAATTATCAAAATGGCTGAAGATTTAATTACTCTAATCCAGGGGTAGTCAGCCCCCTCCCTCCAAGAGACCTAGGATTGAATTTGACTATGAATCTTCTGAACAGGACTCTTTCTTCTGACTCTTCGAATGATCTGGATTTGTCCATACCTACCTATGAGGACTCTGATGCAGAGGACTCCATTCCCTCTGCTTCTCCACCTGAGGATTTCTCTTTTGGGGAAACTTTACATACCTTAAGGGATCATTTCCACTGGGAAAGTCAGGATTTCTCTGAATCCAAAAAGAGGCTTGGGGATTTCCTTCTTCCTCAGCATAGGCCTTTGGCTATACCACCTGTACTAGATATTTGTTTTCGGAATCCAGTATGGCCCCTGATTCCTTGCCTCCAGTCCCTAGCAAACCAGACTGGTACTACAGGGTTCCTGGGTCCCACAAATTCCTTTTCAAAAACCCTGTTGCGGACCCTGAAACTACTTCTCAGGTGCCCCAAGGGCATTAAGGCTTCTACTGCTAAAAATCCTACCCCTTCTGATGGAGACTCCAGGGCACTGGAATAGATGCAACCTTAGCAATCAGGGCTTTAAACTGTCAGTTCCATATGCTAAAATATCAACAGTATATCATGGGACTGCTTAAACAGAAAATGATGGTGATTTCTGACTGTGGAGAATAAAGATTTGCAGGATTTATTGCATTCAGCTAATCAAGTTGGCAGACATACTTTGCATTGTGGGTTTGATTCTTTAGAGGCCTCTTGTAGGGCTGCTGTTGCAGGGTCTGTACTTAGAAGGCATGCTTGGCTTAAGGAGCAATCTCTGCCTTATGTTAAAGAAAAACTTTTGGATACTCCTTTACAGCAGGACCACTTATTTGGCAATAAGGCTGAAGAAGTTCTAAAAAAGATGGAAAATAAAGCTAAATCTATGCAAACTGTGAAATATTTCTTACAAGTGCAACCTCCTAGATTTAGTAGGCATTGGCCTACTAAGAAATGGTCCTTTCCAGCTCCTTCCAGAGCCACTACGGCCAAACCCAGACATTACAAAACCACCAGGTTTCAGTCCCAAGGGACTTTCAGATCTAAGCAATGGAGGGCTTCCACTTCCAAATCTGGAAACAGCAAGGCACCACCCTATGGTAAACAGTCTCAATGACTTCCCTTTGAAATTACCAAGCACTTAACTCTTGGCCGCCCCTATGGGAGGAAAACTGGCTCTTCATTCAAGAAACTGGCAACTTATAACCCAGGATAAATGGGTTGTAAATATAGTGTCCCAGGGATACAGATTTCATTTCCACACGCTGCCCCTGAATCAGTGGGCAGAGGCTCAGAAACCAGTACTTTCTCTCCTAAACATGGGGGCTATTCAACTAGTACCAGAAGAGGAAAAGGGTCAAGGTTTCTATTCCAGACTTTTCCTGGTACCCAGAAAAGATGAATCATGGTGTCCCATTCTGGACAGGTCTACTCTAAACACCTTTCTGGACATTCCAAAATTCAAGATGCTCACTCTTCACCAGTTACTTCCTATGCTAGGCAAGGAAGGTTGGTTGGCAACTCTCGACCTAAAAGAGGCTTACCTGCATATCCCAATCAGGGAATCTTGCAGAAGATTCCTACGTTTCAAAGCAGGCTGCATGCTTTATCAGTTCTCTGCACTGCCCTTTGGCTTGTCTACTGCATCCAGGGTATTCACAAAGTGCCTGCCTCCAATAATTGCATTTTACAAGCAAAGAAATATTCAAATATATCCATACCTGGAAGATTGTCTAATTCAGGCAGAAAACCAGACCATTCTTCTAAAACATCTGGCATTTGTAAAAAGACCTCTAACCGGTCTAGGATACACCAAAAACGAAAAGAAATCTCAACTGGTACCCTCTCAGAAAATTACATTTCTTGGTGCAGGATTGAATACAGCTGCCCAGATGGCTTTCCTTATGCCAGAAAAGCAAATTCATTTGGTGACTTATTTCAAACAGGTGGCCACAAAAACCCTGCTATTTGCAAGGCAAATACTGCAAGCTTTTGGGTTCATGGCCTCCTGCATTCAATTCCATATGCAAGACTGCATATGAGGAAACTTCAGTGGTACATAAAAAGTTTATGGAGTCAACATTGTCACAGCCTGGAAACAATGATTACTATCGTACCTTGCCTGCGCCTAGAGTTCCTATGGTGGGCAGAGGACTGCCATTCTCTCCACCCCCTGCCGCCCAAACCCTAACTACAGACACATCAGACTATGCATGGGGTGCTCATCTGGCAGGGAAGTGCATTAAGGGTAAATGGAGCCCAAATTAATTGCACCTTCATATCAATCAAATAGAAATGCTAGCTGTACAGAATGCACTGACAGCCTTCAAGGACCATCTTCATCCAGGACAATTACTGATAAAGATGGACAACACCACAGTTATGTGGTACATAAACAAGCAAGGGGGTACACATTCCTACCCCCTCTGCAGACTAGCCATGGCATTGTGGAACACGTCCTTGAGCTACCAAGTACAACTACAAGCTCAATTCCTGCTAGGAAAGCAGAATGTTCTGGCAGACTAACTATGTAGAAATCTCATGGACACTCACGAATGGAAACTGGAACCACGGATTTTCAACATGTTGACACGCAAATGGGGGAGCCCAGACATAGATCTTTTTGCCTCACCCCAGAACTACCAGTTGAGCAAATTTTGCACAAGAACTAAGAACAAAAAATGAATGCTTTGTCCTTCAGCTGGAAAAAACGATCAGTCTATGCCTTTCCCCCTCTGCTTTTGCTCTCCTAAGTTCTACCAAAAATCAAACAAGCCAAACCAAAAATGATTTTGATTGCTCCAGACTGGCCTCGCCAACACTGGTACTCACTCCTGCGCAGTGTGTCACACATTTCTCTGTGGCACCTGCCTCAGGCACCTTCCTTGCTGTCTCAGCAGGAAAACCAGTTTCTGCACCCTCAGCTCCAAACATTGAATCTTGCAGCTTGGCTAATCACTTAAATTCACCCTTAGCATCCCTCAGCAAACCTGTGATGGATGTCATTTTGGAGGCGAGAAGACGTAGTACTAGAAAATCTTATGCTGACTAATTGAAAAGATTCTGTGCCTGGAATCATTCTCAAGTGATGAACACAGCAGTACCCAATTTACCTCAGATTTTGTAATTCTTAACGGAGATGCTTCACAATGGCCTGTCTTTTTCTTCCATAAAAATCCATGCCTCAGTCTTTTCAGCTCATTACAACACAGATCCCCCCTTCTCTCATTCTCTTCTAAAGCAGTATCTCAGAGGGGCCAAAAACTTGAGACCACCCAGGAGAGCTCCAACCCCTGCCTGGGACCTTAAATTTGTATTGGAGAAACTCCCTCTACCTCCTTTCGAGCCTGCTGCAACTGCAGACGTAAAATTTCTTTCCTGGAAAACAGTCTTCCTTTTAGCAATCACTTCAGCTAGAAGGATTTCTGAATTACAGGCCTTATGGCAGTGGAGCCTTTCATCATCTTTCATACGGACAGGGTGTCACTCAGGACCAATCCATCATTCATGCCCAAGGTGGTATCCAGTGTGGCTCTTAATCAGTCCATTCATTAGCCAACTTTCTTTCCCAATCCACAGAACAAGGGAGAGCGGATTCTGCATTCATTGGATGTCCACAGACAACTCGGATTCTACTTGGACAGAACTAAATCTCAAAGAAAATCTGAACTGCTGGTAGCATTTGCTGCAGGGGCAGAGATTAAGGTTACTTCAAAGCAAACCATTTCTAAATGGATAAGCCATTGTATTCATTTCTGTTGTAAGCACCATGGAAAACCTATCCCCCAGGGGATCAGATCTCATTCCACCAGGGCTGCATCTACTTCAGCAGCCTTTCTCAGAGGTGTTCCTACCAGGGATATTCTAGAAGCTGCTACCTGGAGTTCAGTTCATACTTTCACCAAGCATTATCACTTGTCAATATTTTCTAAATCCAGAGCTGGCTTTGCCACTGCTGTTTTGCTGGTCCTAATGCTGTATAAATCCATCCTCCCAACCTTAGCTTTGGGAATCTACCCAAATGTTATGACTGCAACAGTGAAACATGATGAACATAGTACAGTTGTGTACACATAAATGTAGATGTTGGAGTGTATTCACTGTTGCAGTCCTGGTTACCCTCCCTCCATCCCCCTGATGTTCATTGTGTTTCACTGTTGCAGTCATTACAATTGGGTTATCCTGCTGGCAGGCCACCCGCAGTTGGCCCGAGTTCCAAAGTCTAGGTCTGGTGTCTGTTGCTGTCGCCTCCTCCCAGACGTCAGTGCCCCAGGGGTATAAAAGATGCAGCCGATGCCATTTTCTTCAGTCTTTCTTGCCGCGCGGTGCCCGAAGCAAAAGCAGTTCGCAAGTGCCGGTCGGCTGACTCCTGAGTTTTTCAAATTCGAATTTCAGATCCGAAGTCTTCATTAAAGCTAAGTACCCCATTGGGGAAACTTTTTTTCTTGCTCCAGACCGTTGTCAGAAAAAGTTAATGACTGTATTTCTTGTGGGAGGCAAATACCTCAAGGATTTTCATTCTTACTGTAATGTTAAGTTGTCTATCTCGCCTTCATTCTTGCTGGTTGGGTTTGGAGCTGATCCTTGGCTTCTACTCTGCCATCTACTAAAGCTTGAGAGCTATTTACTGGCTCGAGGCCTCCCCATATCCCACAATGCTTGGCGCTAGATACCCAGATCTCGTTTGCCGCTTCAGCTGCGAGGTTGCGATTTTACTGGCTCAGGTCGTATTATTCCTTTTTTTTTTTTTTGTATTAGCTAAAAATTTACCTTGTATTTTTAGTTGGACTGTGTATCCCCTACTTTATCCCATCTAGGAAACTCGTTTTTTCTTATCCCCCCCCCCCCCGTTTCTTCTCTTTAGTGGCTAACCCCATCCCTTTGTTTTTTTTTTTATAGGAGTAGCGTTTAGCCTTATAGTGTTTGTATATTTTTATTAAGGATAGTTGTTAAGTGTGTTAGTTTTTTGTAGTTATTATTGTCAGCTTAACTAGTGTGGGTGTGTGCGTTTCTGTGTGCCTTGTTTAAGCACTAGTTTAATTTTTTTTTTTTTTTCTCTCTTTAGTATCCCCTTGCCAGTATGTCCAGGGATACTATACTAAAGTTTCAGGCTTCAAGAAGTGTGACTCGTGCTGTCAGAAGATGTCTCTGACAGACGGTCACACTTCTTGTGTGTATTGCTTGGGTTCCCTACACCTGCAGGACTCCTGCTCGGTCTGTCATGCCTTCAGCCCGAGAGTCCTGCAGGAGCGTAGGAACAAGCTTATTTTGAGAGGCTTACTTAAGCCAGAGGGATCCCTGGCAAAGCCTCAGTCGGGGAAATCCTCAAAGCCCACCAAACTGTCTGCTCCCAGTTCGGAGCAGTCGCCAGGCGGAGCATCTTCCTCCTCTTCAGTTCCGGCTGGTGCCGACATCTCTAGACCTCAATCTTCTCCGACTTTAGTGTCGGAACCATCTTTGGGCCGAAAACATTCAAGGTCCCTTTCCCTTGAATCGGTTCGTTCGGCTCTGAGGTCACCATTGCTTCAGTCTGAACGAAGCCATAGGTCCCACTCCTCTCAGTCCTCCAGGCTATCTGATCATGACTTGGAGAGGGTGGTCAGTAGACTCCTTAAATCGCAGGCCCTGGCCCAAATGTTAACCAGCCCTTCTCAACTGACTGTGGCTTTTCCGGTGTCTTCAGCAATTCCTCCTCCGACTCCCCCTTTGTGTTCGGAGTCGGAGCTGGTTGGGGTTCGAATCTTGGAAACGTCGGAGCAGATACCACACCTTTCGGCTCCTTCGTCTGCTCCGATCTCTTCATTGGTCTTCATTGGTTCCGCCCTTGGAGGGATCTGGGCACCAGGACTCCCTCATCGGCTCCGAAGGGGCGAGTGGCATCGGACCCTTGTTCGACCCCCGTTCTCCCACTCGGGGCTTCGGTGCAGGTGAGCTCGGCCCTGACATCGGCCTCAGGGCCGTCCCTCTCTGTGCTGGCAGGGGTTCACGTCTCTTCGGAGAATTGACCTTCTGTTCTGCCTGATAGGGGTGCCTTCGAGGTCATGAGGAGCATGCTGACTCTTGAGTCGGCTCCTCCCCCCCATGGTACCTGCATCAGTCTCTGACCACCCGCCTGACCCCAGGCGTGGAGAACAGACGCTCCAGGTCGCCCCATTTGTCGTATCTTCCTCTTTCGAGGCCTCCCCTGATCTGTCAGAGGAGCCCCCTCGGAAGAGAAAATGTAAGAGGAAACATGTTGACTCCCCCGAGACAGTCGCGTCTGATACCGACTTGGAGGATTCGGAAGGGTCCCCAAGATCCCCCTCTGAGGATGTCTCTTTTTCAGACATCCTAGAGATCCTTAAGCAGAGGGGGAACTGGACTGCCCTTAACCCTTCCGAGGACAAGTCTGTATACTTGGACGCGTTTGGTTCTCGCCCTTCCACCTCCTGGGTGTCTCCACCCTTTGACCCGCTCATGGTAGTGGCTCGAAGGGCGTGGTCAGCCCCGGACACAGTGGAACCAATTCCCCGTAGGCCCACTAAGTTCATTACAGCCCCACCCAACAAACAATTTTTGACAAAAGGTGTCCCCTTTGATGCCATGGTGGTGGCAGCAGCCACGAAGGAGTTGGCTGACCCTTCGGTGCCTGTCCATCCACCTAATAGAGTCTAGGACAATGGACAGGTACGGGAAGCTGATGTTTTCCTCAGCAACTTTTTCCATGCGGTCGCTGAATTATGTGCCACTTCACCCGTCTTCAAAGGGATCTTCTCAAGGAACTGGGTGATACCCTTCAGGATCCATCAGCTGCAGGGGCTCAAGATAAGATTAACTCCCAGCTGGCGACCCTTAACTCAGTCGTCAACTCCTCCACGCTGCTCATTTCTTATGCAGCCGATGGGGTGAGTAGGGCCGCAGGTACAGGTGTGGCTTTGAGAAGACATGCCTGGATGTGGTTATGTAACTTTGCTGACCCCTTTAAGGTAGCCTTCACCAATACCCCCTTCGGTTCGGCTCTCTTTGGACCACAGGTGAAGGATACCCTTACCAGGTGTGAGCAGGAAGGCAAGACTCTCTCTGCCGTGAGAATCTGTTTTTCTACTCCCTCTAGACCATACCCTAAAGGTCAGAAGAGTGGGAAAATGTGGTTTCGGAAACCCCAGGGAGTCGTGCCTGACACACGTGGCGAGTTTCCCTCCAGGGGCAGAGGAGGAAACAATAATAGACGCCGCCCGAGGGGCAGAGGGGGGGTCTGCAAAATCAGGGTAGCAGAGAATCTTTCTCTGACTAACCCTTTCAGCACCCCTGAGGGGCTGCCAGATTGTCCACCTTCGGAGGCAGTCTGGGGAAGATTGTCACTGTACCCAGCAGCCTGGCAACTCCTCACACAAAAGACAAATGGGTACAGTCCATATCAGAGGGTTACAAAATCCCCTTTGTCCACACCCCTGTACAAACAACCAAGTCCCTTCCAGATGTTCCACCCGGTCTAAGGGAACAAGCAGTGCCAGAAATTTCGAAACTGCTAAAAAAAAAAAAAAGGGCCATTCAGCCAGTCCCAGCAGACCAGCAAGGATCTGGAATTTACTCCAAGTTCTTTTTGGTACCAAAAAAGACAGGGGACTGGAGACCCATTTTGGATCTCAGCAAGTTAAACAAATCTGTTCAAAGAACGAAGTTCCGGATGGTCACGCTTCAGTCCATTCTACCCTTTTTGGGTCAGGACAATTGGATGTGCTCCATAGACCTTCAGGATGCGTACTACCATATCAAAATGGACAGGAGCTCCAGAAGGTTTCTCAGCTTCCGGCTGGGAGCCGGTCATCATCAATTCAGAGCCTTGCCCTTTGGTCTCACCACAGCCCCCAGGGTGTTCAAATGCATGGCAGTGGTTACGGCTCACCTGAGACGGCGAGGATTCCAGGTGTTTCCATATCTAGACGACTGGCTCCATACTGCTTCCACCAGGCATCAGCTATGGCGAGCCGGGGATTATACCATCCAAACTTGTTCCGAGCTAGATATCTCAATAAATTTAGAAAAATCTGCATTGTTGCCTTGTCAGTCTTTAACCTTTACGGGCGCAAGATTAAATACGAAAGATCTGTCCGCAAAACTTCCTCTAGACAGAGTGTCAGACATTCGCCGGCATGTACAGGTCTTACTGCAGTGCAAGAGGATTCAGGCCAGATTTGTACTAAAAATGTTGGGTCTCATGGCAGCAACAATCATACTAGTTCCCCTGGCTCGTTTTCACATGCGGATTCTTCAGTGGATACTTTTTACCCAACCTCTAGAGTACCACCTGCACATAAATGTCTTGGAGATGAGAGCGGTGCTTTTAGCATTGCAAGCTCTTCAGGACTCTCTACCCACCGGGACTATTACAGTTCAAACAGACAATGTCTGTAGTGTGGTACATCAACAAGCAGGGCGGAACCAAGTCCTATCCCTTATGTCGAGAAGCAATCTACTCTCAACGGTTTCTGATAGCAACGCATATCCCCGGGAAGTCCAACGTCATAGCGGACAGGCTAAGCAGAGCTATTCTCATGCCTCACGAGTGGTCTGTTAATCAGTCAGTAGCGGACAAAATTTTCCGCAGATGGGGTCAGCCTTGCTGCGACCTTTTCGCAACTCCTCTCAACAGCAAGTGCGATGATTTCTTCACTCTTCCCCTTTCCCAGCCACTCTCCCAGAGACGCTCTAGTTCACGATTGGCCCCAGGGTCTTCTGTATGCATTCCCACCTTTTCCCCCAATTCCCAAACTAATTCAGAAGGCAACCGCATTGGGATCCAGGATGATCCTCATTGCCCCTTATTGTCCTTGACAAATTTGGTTCCCATTCCTGCATAGTCACCTGCTGGAGCAGCCTTGGAATCTGGACCCAGTGCCAGACCTCTTGGTCCATCAGTCAAGCGGGCAGTCTCTCAACCTCATGGCTTGGTTGCTCCACTTCCAACCTTAGCCAGGCTTCCACATATTTCTCAGCCGGTACGTGAAATCATCCTTTCTTCACACATCTACCACCAGAAAGACTTATGCTAGTAAGTGGAAATGTTTCTGTTTCTGGGCAGAGGCTAGGAATATAGATCCCTTTTCAGCACCACGTTCTAGATTTTTTAGCAGAACTTTTTCAAGCTGGCTCCTCGTCTGCCGCCATTAGGGTCCGGTTAGCTGCTATTGCAAATTTCCATGTTGGCCTATCAAACCAGCATCATGTCCCACAAACTTTGCAAGGCCTTTCTTAAAGGGACTTTTTTGCTTAGGCCCCCGGTCAGAGATCCCCCGCCTCTGTGGGGTTTAAACTTGATATTAGCTTCCTTGATTCTTCCCCCCCTTTGAATCTGCGGCTTCCTGTTCCTTAAAATTACTCTCCTGGAAGACCCTCTCCTAGCTGAGGTGATGGCTACTAAAAAGTGTTTCGGAACTTCAAGCCCTCTGTATTCGTCGTCCTTACCTTGTGTTTCATAAGGATAGAGTTTCACTCAGGACTAATCCTTAGTTTCTGCCCAAGATATCTTCTGAAACAAACCTGAATCAGGCTATTGATCTACCTGTCTTTTTTCCTAACTATTCGAACAAAGCTGAACAAAAGTTACACCAATTGGACGTTCATAGGCAATTACGTTTTTATTTGGATAGGACTAAGCAAACAAGAAAATCAGACCAACTTTTCCTGTCCTATGCTGAGGGCAAACGGGGACTGCCAGTTTCTAAAGTTTTCTAAAGTAACCTTATCCAGGTGGTTGTCCTCTATTATTACTTTGATTTATCAACTGAGACCTAAAGAACTCCCTACTAAACTTAAAGCTCATTCCACCAGAGCGTTAGCTACTTCGGTAGCTTTTCAAGCAAGACTACCAATGGAATCTATTTGTGCTGCAGCCACATGGGCCACTCCTCATACTTTCATTTCACATAAGTTGGATATGGCCTCTAGGAGTAGAGCTGATTTTGGTTCCACTGTGCTCGAGAGTCTGTTCCGATGAGCCACCCAGGAGTAATGTGCTAGAGATGCTGTCCCAACCAGCAAGAATGAAGGCGAGATAGACAACTTAACATTAAGAAGTTATGTACCTACCATAACTTTCCATGTTGGTTGTAGTCTTCTCGCCTTCTTTCTTGCGTCCCACCCTCCATCCCCCTATCCTGGACAGACCAAGAAGAGTCCCTTTTTGAAGCCTTCTTCCTCTGGCTAATTCTTATCTGGCTCGCGTCCTTCCTCTGTTTTACTACAGTAGGTAAACCTTGTAGTTGGACGGATGTCCTTGAAATTTTTTCTATGGTGTTAGCTCTGCCAAACGAGATCTGGGTGTCAAGCGCCAAGCATTGTGGGATATGGGGAGGCCTCGAGCCAGTAAATAACTCTTGAGCTTTAGTAGATGGCTGAGTCGGAGCCGAGGATTGGCTCCAAACCCAACCAGCAAGAAAGAAGGCGAGAAGAAGACAACATGGAACGTTATGGTAGGTACATAACTTATTCCTTGCCTAGGCCCTGACCATAACGTTGCTAGTTGTCGGTTTTGTGCTAGATTTAACCAACGCACTATTAAGCGTCAGTATGATTTTGCATTCCATTACTTTGGCAGAAGATTTAATTATATAATGCCGTCTGTTCAGCCGACTACTGGACTTTACAAAAAAAGAAAAGGACAGGCATCTGAGATCCAAAACAGAGGCTTCTTCTAGGCCTGTCGCCGGTTCTCAGTGAGGTGCTTTCGCAGCCCCTGACGCCCGCTACCTCAGACCCACAGGCCGCTTCCAACTTCACGTGGAGCGGACTAGGCCTCTGGAAACTTAAGGTATTGGACACTTGGAAACTATTCCTCAGATGGGTCCGGAGCCGCTGAGCAGTCATCGGCTTCTGAGAGTGTTTTCAGGCCTACACAGTTGTGTGAAACTTACTTCAACTACAAAGGTAAAGACTAAAGCAGCTCTAAAGACAAAGAAACAAGTACAGCATTCACCTGGACAGGCCTCCATGCCTAAAAAGCAGATGCTTAAAATGGCTGAAGACCTTATTACTTTGATCAGGG